>NW_026057583.1:3946433-3981728 GCF_023721935.1 Panthera uncia
ATCCATCGATCCATCCATCTATCCATCCATCCATCCATCCATCCACCCAACAGACATCAATGAGTGTCAGTTATTTGTCAGGATTTGTGCTGGTCAAAGGAGGAAGCAACAGTGAACAAAACAGGTATGACTGGTGTCTTCAAGGAACTTGCTGACCGGCGAGAGATACAGACATCAGTCAAAGTGTGAATCAGATGCCCGAGTGAGATCAGTGCCAGGAAGAGAACCCACAGGTCCGGGGCAGGGAGTTTTCTCCAAAACAATGCATTTGGTAAGAGGTCTGCAGAATGGGTTGATGTTAACGAGGTAGGGCGAGGGGGGTAAAGAACATTCTAGGCAGAGAGAAGAGCCTGGGGAAAGAAGGAAGAAGCGGGATGCATCTGAGGAACTGACAGAACAGCAGGACTGCAGCCATCAGAAGAAGGGAAGGCCCGTGGGTGGTACCTCGCCACATACCTGAGGGCTCCCAGGAGTGTCATGGGCGCTCAGTAGGAATCTGGTCTTTATTCTCAGTGCAGTGGGAAGACAGGAAAGGTCTAGGTGATGGGATTTTGAAAGTGTCCTTTTGGCAGCCGTGTGGGGGATGTGTCGGAAATGAGCGGGACGTGATAGAGGAGGACGGACAGGCCGTGGCGGGCATGTCAGCGAGAAGTAATGGCAGGTGGAAAGAGAGAGGTGGCCACGGAGACAGAGAGTGGAGAAAACAGACATCTATTTAGAAGCAGAAATGTCCAGAGCTGGATGGTGAACTGGTCAGGGCGTTATCGGGGGGGTGGTGGTGGTGGTGACATTTCCCTGGTTTCTGGTGTCACAATTATGTAACACAGTGGCTTCGGCACTTATTAACAGGGAAATAATCTAA
The DNA here is from genome assembly GCF_023721935.1 of Panthera uncia. Classification (NCBI taxonomy): domain Eukaryota; kingdom Metazoa; phylum Chordata; class Mammalia; order Carnivora; family Felidae; genus Panthera; species Panthera uncia. Next base: position 3,947,296 of record NW_026057583.1, read on the forward strand.
CTTGTTGGTTCCTTAGTTTCTTTATTTGTAAAATACAGCTAATCATGTACCGACCTTTAGAATCCTTGCGTCAAGTGAGAGATTTACCTACGTCATTTTTAATAGGGGCAGGTGGCATGGAAAACAGAGAGTGTACGTTTGCCCTCATCCTTTTCCCTCTTATTTTATAAATGTTTATTTATTTATTTTGAGACAGAGAGGAGGGAGAGGGCGTGAGTGGGGGAGGGGCAGAGAGAGAGGGAGACACAGAATCCCAAGCAGGCTTCAGGCTCAGCACCGAGCCCAACGTGGGGCTCGATCCCGCCACCCTGAGACCATGACCTGAGCCGAAACCAAGAGTTGGACACTTAATTGACTGAGCCACCCCGGTGCCCCGTCATTCTTATTATTTTTGATGTTTACTGAGAGCAAGAACATTTGAAGGGGCGATAACATGTCCAGTTGGGGACGTACTGAATCCGAACGATCCTTGAGATATGCGAGTGGGGATTCAAAGTGTTACAATCAGAAAGGCTCTCCTCAGAGCTCAGCCATTTGGATGGGAGCAGGGCCTTGTGCACTGATCCAGTCCCCCGGGGAGGGCCACAGGGTAGTAAGTGGGGAGCCCAGTAGTGAGTCCTGGAGGAAAAATAAAGTGTAGAGTCATGGAAGCCTGCCCAGAGGGAGGGAGGGTGCGGCCAGGGCACCAGGACAGGTACTGGAGGCAGCGGGGCATCATGGGAGCCAAGGGGTGGACACAAAGAGCATCACCAGTCCTGAAGGCCGCTGGGGTCCTCTTAGATGAGGACCCGCTTTCAGTGGGGTTTGTGGAATTCCATCAGTGTTGGAATGACGGGCCCACAGACCAGTGTAGGGGGTTTGGGAGGGAAGCACAGAGGAGGAAATGTGAAGGAGAAGACAGATGGCTCATCCGATCCCTCCCCGAGCGATGGTCCTTGGTCCCTGGCTCAGCCCCTCCCAATGACTTCAAATAACCATGCACTCTCACAAGTGACATTCTCTTATTGTCTGATGAGTAGTCATATTTCCCGGTCTGGGAGTATAAGACACTTGAAATGACAATAACCAAAGAGGCCAACTGGGTCTGGACCCACGTGGGTTTGCGGGGAGCCCGCTGCTTCCTGACAAGTGTAGGGGAACCTCACCCCTTCTGACCTTTTAGGCTGCGCGATCCGCCTTCCGAGCCATTCCTGAGGTTGGTCGTGGGGGCCCCAACGACAAGAAGGAACATTTGTCTTACGGGCGCGTGGCACAAACACATCACTTAACTAACATTTGCCTGGATCTTGTGTTCTTAGAACTATGGGCTCCGGGATGGGGGTCCCACCGAAGCCAGTGTGTTTTGTATCTATAACCTCGCTATAACTGGGGCCCCCTGTGTTCCTATCTTTGTATAGTGTCAACTAAAAGAATTAAAAGTCCCTTGGAATAACAGCATGGAAAACACTGCCAGTTTTCAATTAGTCTCTTGAAAAATGTCCGAGGGCAGGACGGCAGGTGGGAGCAGGGAATGCTGCTAATGACAGCAACACTTCTTAAAATCCCTCCCACCGTGTCCCCGTCTCCCTCCTGAGAGGCCCCCACAGAGCCTGCAACCGCTCCCGTGAACCACTCCCTGGACGGTGCCCCATTCGGCACAGACATGCTTGCTACTCATGAGCCCGCCCCCTTGGCTGCCAGGACCCCCCTCTTATCTTATCATCCATTTGAACTGCTTTCCTCTCAATAATCAGCACTTCTCGCCTCACTCCCTAAGTTCTGATAAATGGAAGATTTATCTTTGGTTATCTCTGCAAAGGTCTAGGAGACCTTTAACCTATTGCCTCGAAGAGTAGAACTCCTATGCTGCCCTCAGCAGCCTTGGGAATATATATGAGAGCCTCTCATTTATAGGGAAGAGTATTTGGGGTAAAGAAGGAGTAAAAGAACAAAGATTTTAATCCTGAGCTGTTGCTTCCATTTGGGGGCCAGGAGCACAAAGCTGGATTCGGACTCATGGGTCTTGATGGATTATTTGCAAGGCTGCTTGCTTGCAGGGACTGCAGGGAAAGAGGAAGGGCGTCTCATGACTGGGCCTAATTGGTACCAGCAGCTGGGAATTCTGCACCAAGTACAGTGACTTCTGCCCCGCAGCTAACTTGGCTCTTTTCGCAGGACACTCGGCCAGGCTGGCTACCATCGCCCGAAGTGCCTCCAGACGCGGACGAGGACTGGGGACGAGGACTGGATCGAGGACCGCTCCGTGTCCCAGGTGGCCTGGCTTGCTGGGACAGCCCTGAGGCTCTTTGCCCCTTTCTGTCTCCGGTGGGAGGTTCTAGAGGCACATCTGGGCAGAAGTCATTCATGAAAGCACTTTTTTTTTCCTCTCTCTCTCTCCCTGACTAATTAGGGACCTAAATTCCCCAGTCCCCCTCTGCTTTCCAGGAAAGGCTTGGCTCAAACCATACCTGATTGTTTGACCAAAATTATTATGCAGCAAGCACCGTTCCAAGTACTTTACAAATACTAACGTATTCAATTCGTATTAACAAGCCTGCAAGGTAGGTATGGGTAGGACCCACATTTTGCAGGAGGGCGAAACTGAGGCACAGAGAGGCTAAGTGGTCAGCCTGAGATCACTCAGCCGGTAAACGAGAGAGCCAGCTTCCAGACCTCATTTTCCATGTGTATTCTGTTGGTCACCACCTGTCACTGCCTGTCAGAGGAAAGCTTTCTCGACCCTCAGATGAGGCGTGAATGAGAGGGATGAAGGAGGCTGATAGGGCAGGTGTAATCATAGGACCTGTCTCCCGGGACGAAGTGAGGATCATCAGTATAAAGCACTTTGCACCCTCCTGGGCACATTCTCATTGCTCCATAGCCATTGTTATTATTACTGATTTAGAAACCTGGGGTCGGGGGCGTCTGGGTGGCTCCGTCGGTTAAACATCCGACTTTGGCTCAGGCCATGATCTTGCCGTCTGCAAGTTCGAGCCCCGCGTCGAGCTCCGTGCTGACAGCTCGGAGCCTGGAGCCTGCTTCGGATTCTGTGTCTCCCTCTCTCTGCCCCTCCCCTGCTTGCGCTCTGTCTCTCTCTCTCTCCCTCTCTCAAAAATAAATAAACATTAAAAAAAAAAAAAAGGAAAAAAGAAACCTGGGGCCCACAGGGGCAAAGTGACTGATTCAAGGTCATGGGAATAGTTGGTGACCACCTGGGATAAAGCACTGTTTCCCCGCAGAGCCTGTCTCACAGTCACTCCCTCCGTCACTTCCCTCAGGATGTTTAAGTAAAGTCATTCAGCAAAATGCCACCAGATCTCTGAGCCTGCCTGTCCGGTCGCAGGAATGAATTGCAGCGGGCCCCGAGATTATCGCGGTCACCGACGGCAACACTCGGTCTGGTTCGCGTGCACACAGCCTGCGAGGCGCGGGCACGCCCGCCTTCTTATTTAATATGTAAAGAATTTTCTGGGACTTAATGCCGCCAGAATGTCAGAAGAGTTAATGGCAGATGTGGTTGTGGAAAACGTTCTGTATTTTTAGACAACCTTTAATTAAAACACTTTGTATGTCTCAGGGACCAAATCATATGCTGCCACTTGAAGGCTGTCAGAAGGGGAAAAAGTATACAAAGCTTCTAAAAGCAGCTTTGCTTATTTTTATCTGTGATGGAGTGAGGGAGCCTTTGCAGGGACAAAGCTATCTCTTGCCGCAAAATTACATGAATGTAATACACAGGGCCCGTAGGCGAACCTTCGAACCCTGGACACATTGTGCTTCATTCGCTACACGTTGTGCTTCATTTGCTACAGTCCTCGGGGTCAGACTGAGGGCAGTGAACTCCACTTTGGACCCCCAAACGCTCCTGACCCCGCAGGACCGTCCCAATAAGCGGATGCAATCGCTTATTGGCCTTGAGCACCCGGACGCCAGGTGATTTGCAAGCCTGAGCTCGTGCACAAGGCAGATTTGCAGGAGTCCCCAGCGGTCATGAACACAGACGTGCGGCCCAAGGAGTGGGCGTCTGGAGGCGGCGAAACCTTTGGAAGCAAGCGCCTTAGAATGTGAAGCTAGTGTCTTCGGGGCCAAGCAATGAGCGTGGCAAACTTTGCCGCTGTGGCTCCAATCCTGAACCCCACCCGCTCAGGGGTGGCTTGGATGCACGCGAATTCTTGGATAAGCCTGCTTCCCGAGGTGCGAGGTGCCGTCTGATTCCCAGGCCCCCTCCCTTGGGGTGTGGGCTGGATGCGGGGCTCCTCCCCAAGGGGATTAAGAGGAAAGGGCGTGCGACAGAATCGAGGTGGCTGTTTCCCGTCACTGGGGTCCGGGGCCACTTTGCAGGCAGCGATAGGCAGCCAGCGTGCGTCCCCAATGCCCGGGCCTGCCTTCGCTTTGACGCGGCCTGTCGCCCCGAGCCCCGTACCTTCTTCATCATCTCCCGGTCAGCACAGCCACATCCCGGCCTCACCCACAGTCCAGGAAACAAAACTGCAGCCTGGGGTGGTGGCGGGGGTGGGGTCAGAAACCTGAGGGCCTTCCTTTCCCACAGACTTCGGCAATAGTAACTTTTTTGGTGGACGGCAGGTTTGAAATGTGTTTTAGGGATTTTCACAGTGTAGCCTGGGGGTGGGGGTGGGGCATCAGGCCTCCTGCTTTTCCTGTGATGTCGGTAGGGTAGGCAGGGTGTTAGCTCAGTGCGTGGAGGGACCTCTGAGAATCGTCGTCTTCCCGATCGGTGGCTTTTCTGGGCAGTTTGTCCCTGCCTTAATGGCACCAAGTGGCCATTCTCCACCCTGGACTACAAAATGAGCAGCCTTCCCCTGGGGGAAGGGGAGGGGTGGCCAGGAACGTCCTGAAGATGTTTAAGCCAGAATCCTAAAGTATCTGGTGTCCTCTTCCCCGGTGTTTAGGGTGCAGGGAGGGGGAGATGAGACACAGACTTTGCACCGTGACTGTTTCTTGCCATTGTCCCCCCCGCCCCCCACACACCCCCAGAGCTGGCTGGTGCCGAGTCGTCAGAGGGCCGCACCGAGGGGAGGACTTTCCATGGCTTCGAGGGACGAGACTGGGCACAGGAAAGTCCTGTTCCCAAGACAAAGTACGGTCACACTTGATAACGAAGAGAAGCCATTTAAAAAGAGCACATAAAGGACATGGGGAAGTCTTTGACAAGATGCCAGTGATCCCCACATCAAGTAGCAAAGGATCCCAGACTCCTAGTTTTTTTTGCAGAGTATTTACATCAGGAAAAACAGAGCCAGCTGAACTGAACTGGGTGCGGGCTTTGAAGCCAACTGAGTTTATCGCCGATTTCTTCCTCGAGGTGAATGGCAGGATAACAGGCGGCGACTGGCTTGGAGCCATCACTCCTGGCGTTTTATAGATGCAGGTAGAGTTAAAAAAAAAATGAACAGATTGATCTGCAGTGAAGGAGGGGTGTCAGAAGTAGGAATCTGAAATATGATCGTAGAGACATAACTTGAGAAAGATACAGTGAGAGGATCAAAGGGTTTTTTTTTTTTCCGATTTATAAATTTAGTTTATTGGATTTGGCCTCAAAAACGGGTTTCTCTTTTTCAGTTTTCAGCTCAGTTCTCAAGGCAGAGTGGAGTTCATTTCGTGGGCTAATTCAGGGAGCATCGTAGGACGTGCCAGGCAAGCCACACGAAGACAATTCTGGAATTCATGAAGCGGGAAGAGAACCAAGTCTCCAGGGGAGCGTCGCACGTCTGGTGGGGCAGGTGCCAGGAGAGGGTGAGGCCGTGACAGTCCGGAGCACGGAGAGCATTCCCGGTATGTATGTGTGAGGGCTGGGGCTGGAGTTTCCCCAAGGCGGAGGGGCCGAACATCGCTTCGTGTTGGAGTTGGTACTGTAATTCAAGACATGGTCATGGGACCTTTGTCCTCATGCCAGCCTAGAACTCAGGGAGCCCCAGTATACACGGAGCGCGGGCGCCTGGCCCTGCCCTCAAGGTTACGACGGGGTGTGTCTGCGGAGGGAATGACAGCTGCTTAAGGACTGGCTTTCTAGGTTGAGGAGGGTGGCTGGACGTTGCTTCGTTTTCCTCTAAACCAGCGGGTCCCCAGAGAGAACACAGACTCACAGAGGGGGGCTGTGAACGTAGGACGAGCTTAATGCCACCCCCGTCTTCCCCGGCCCTGGTGGGGAAGAAAGAGGGGGCTCCTGGTGACGTCCCCCAGCCCAGGGGACCCCCAGGAAACCAGCTCTTTCTCATCGAGTCAGGGAACGGGGAACACTCTTGCCACTGGATCTTGGTGGGTGTCAGACAAGTAGCAGTCACCGAACGAGCCACCGAGCCTCTGCTTTTACAGAATAAGTGGGTGCTGTCCTTGCTGTATTGAGAAGGGCCAGGTGCTGTGGTGCTGGGTCGCCCAGCCACAGGCGAGCACCTGTTCTTTGGGGATACCTAACTGAACCTAATTTATGGTTTACGTGTGTCTATTTCAAACAAAGCTTTGAGGACTAAATTTGAAGTAATACATCAGAATCATCCAGCTTTATACTGAAGATCTGTGGATACCACAGATCTAAGGCGAGCTGACGAGAAAGAAAGGCTTCTTATAGGTGGCCCTCCCCTGGGTGGGGGGGCACAAGGGCCCGGGCGGGGGGCACCCTCCGGGGATGTGTTACCAAGACCCAAGGCGATCTTGTGGAAGGAAGAGCCGGAAGACATAGACAGAGGTGTGGGGAGCAGGGTGAGGCGGACGGCGGGCCTTTGGCAATTTGGCTGAAGTTTGGGCTGTGCTGAGAAAGTGGTAAGAAAGACAGGGACCTGGGAAAGCTACTGGGCGGCTGCAGAGCATTTGAGACCCCGGCAAAGGGGTCTGGATGTCATTCCCGAGGCCTTTGGGGACGGGCGTGGGATGAGGGTAGTTCTAGAACAGCAAGCAGGGCAGGGGAGCTGGAGGCAGCCGGCCACGGGCATCCCACCCGTGCGCGACGTAAGAATGACGAGTCGCCAAGGCAGGGACTGTTCATTTAGGGGAAAAGTGAGTCAAAGGGAGACTCCCGAGTCCCTGGCCTGGGCGACCAGAAGTTGGGTGTGTGTCATGCATGGAAACAAGGAAAATGCAAGAAAAGCAGATTTGGGGGCAGAGGAGGGTTCCGCTTGGCATGCGGGGAGTCTGAGACACTGGCGAGGCAACGGGGTGACGGTGCTTGGCAGGTCAGGCGCAAGTCAGGACCAGGGAGGGGAAGGCCTGGGAATGTGAACTCAGGAGGCATCTGTGTAAAGCGATAGATGGAGGTCAGTGACTGGCTGGCCTGGCGACCACCTGAGCCAAGGAGCGTCATCGGCGATCTGAGGCCCTGCCAGGCCCTGTGCGCTGACTCAGCTCTGAGAGAGACCTGATTATCTTCGTCGGGAGGCCCGGGACTGCGCTGGCCCTGAAGATCAGGTCTGTACGACTCCAGGAACCCTCATTTTCCACATCCAGCCTTCTACAAACTAGAAATCATTTTATTTTTTAAAAATGTTTACTTATTTATTTTGAGAGAGAGAGCACGAGCGAGAGAGGGGCAGAGGAGAGAGAGAGAGAGAGAGAGAGAGAGAGAATCCCAAGCAGGCTCCACACTGCCAACACAGCTCCTGACACGGGGCTCGATCCCACCAACCGTGAGGTCATGATCGGAGCCGAAATCAAGAGCCGAACACTTAACCGGCTGAGCCGCCCGCACGCCCCTAGAAATAATTTTAAAACCAAAATATAGGAAGGACAAAGGAAAACCAAAATAGAGGGTATGTGGCTAGCGGCATTCATTAAATCACCCGAATCTCGATTCTCTCTTATGAAAATGGTAACAAACGAGATGCCGTGAATGAGCCATGTAACAGGTAGCCGTGCTCAGCAAATGTCTGTTTTCTCTCTCCTTTTTCACCTTTTCTGCTAGTGGCGGGGGAGGGGGGGCGGTCAGGGTCCAAGTATTTATCCCTTATTCCAAGGGCACCCGCCCTTCAGGCCCTTTGGGGGTTAATGGGAGGTGATAGGTATGAAGAAGCAGAATTCTGTGTTATTGGGGTGGTAGGCAAAATAATGACACCCCCCCCCCCCAGAGAGGCCGGTGTCCTAATCCCCAGGGTCTGTGACTGTGATGAGGTAAGTGGCAAAGGGGGGTTAAGGTTGCAGGCGGAAGTAAGCTGACCTTATGGAATCCGACGACCTTACGACAGGGAGATTATCCTGCGTCATCCGGGTGGGCCCAAAGCAGTCACGGGAGTCCACGGAAAGGAAGTGCAAGGAGAGACCCAGAGGGATGGCCGCGCGAGGAGGACGCAGCCCGGCGTTGCTGGAAGAAGGAGGGAGAGTAAGGAACGTGGGGGCCCCTAGAAGCTGGGAAAGGGAAGCAAACCGATTCTCCCCTGGAGCCTGCAGGAGGGACACGGCCTCGCCAAGTTCACGTGAGTCCGGCGAGACCCAGTTTGGACCTCTGACCTGCAAAAAGGAATGCGTTTGCAGGGGAACACATCTGCGTTGCTATAAATGTAGCATCGAAGGTAATTTGCTATAGCGGTGCTAGGAAACTCTAACAAACGGCATGCTGGAAGGCACCATGTGATCGGAGCTGCCCGGAGCGGCCGACGCGCCCCGTGTGGACGCGCAGGAGGGGATGACCGCGCTGGGCGAGGCCGTGCTTACCTGGTCTGCCCTCCCCGGCTGTGCCTGTCAGTGCGGTGGTGTTCTGATGGTTCCTAGGATCTTCTTGACCACTGACCCCTGAAGGCAGAGCGCGGGGGAAGAAGCCCTCCCCCAGAATAACCGCGCACAGCACCTGCAGGGGTAAGCTAGGTGTGCCGGTCCTCGCGGAGTCTCCTTTCCCCACGGGTGGGTCTGGAGCTTTCTTAGGGACTGGCCGGCAGGTGCCGCGGCCTCACCCAGAGCCCTCTGTTTCTCGTCTCTCGGAAGCATCCTGGTTCTGCTTCAGTCTCTCACCCCTTCCACACGCTCCCCCCTCCCTTCCCGTGGGCCACCCACCCTGTTTCTGAGCGGTGCGCCCTGGTCCCTCGGCTTCTAGACTCAGCTTTTGGGCTTTTTGCCTACAGCGGTTCCAATTTTATCTCACGTACAAAGTCTTTCCTAGCCATATATATATATGTATATTTTATACATATATGTTTTATAAATGTAGCTCTTCAGTTTCTGATATGCTGCTTCTAGTTCTGTGCACGCCTGAAATTTTGAAGACGTGGGGATGCTTTTCTCTCTCTGCAAAATGCTGGCCCCGAGTGGCCTGGGAGAGGCCCCTCCCCCTGACCTGTGTACCCCTCTGCCAGAGGCAGAGACCAAGGGACTCTTAGCTTAAGACCTGCCTAAACCCTCGTCCGGGCCCGGGACCAACCTCCCGAGTTGTCCGCATGAGCCGTCCGAGCAGTCTCCATCCACTGGGCTTCCCCCGTGTGGCTGATAGCTCGGTAACCAGTACGTGCATCCTACAAAAGGACCTGCTTCGGCTTCTGCAGAACATTGACTTCTAAGGCCTCTTCCGGTTCGAAATGCCTCATTTCTTTGACAGCCATCCTGCCCCCTGCCTTCTAACGGGGAGGATGACGCTGGACCGTAACGCCAAGGTGAGGAAGGGGCTTCAAACCTTCCGAGGCCTTGGACGCAGCACCTGCCTCCTCGGGGGTCAAGCTCGCTCCTGAGAATTGTTTCGACTGTCCCGTTGTGAAAAGTCAGTGCTTCCCCGTCGCCAGATCCCCAGCAATGAAATTTTCCCCAACAAAACCATAACACTTCCTGCTCCCCCAAAGCCCAAATGGTTTTATTTAAAAAAAAAAAAAAAAAGACGTCAAGAGCAGAAGGAAGTGAAGAAATTTAATCAGATGTCAGAGGAATGAAGACTTTTCATTATATACGGTTTTAATAACAAACATGATATGTTAGAATATCAGTTTTAAAGGTGTCAAGCCAAAAGCCCTGAAGAGTTTTCCATTTGCTTGCCTGTCTTTAAAAAAAAAAAAAAAAGAAGTTATTGTGTTTGTATCAGTATTACATGGTTTTGGTTTAAATTGATGTTCATTCTAAAGATGCTGCATTTTGGGGCGCCCGGGTGGCTCAGTCAGTTAAGCGCCCGACTTCAGCTCAGGTCACGATCTCACGGTCCGTGGGTTCGAGCCCCGCATTGGGCTCTGTGTTGACGGCTCGGAGCCTGGAGCCTGCTTCGGATTCTGTGTCTCCCTCTCTCTCTGCTCTCTCCTGCTCACACTCTCTCCCTCTCTCAAAAATAAATAAGCGTTAAAAAAAAGTTAAGATGCTGTATTCCTTCCTCCAGCCCTTTCACTCGTGGCCCTGTATCCACATGCTTCTTGGATGTACAGGTGCCTGCCCGCTGGCGTTGGTGATGCGAATCTGGGCTGCAATTCTGTGTCGCGGCTAAGGTCAGTTTATTGCCCCTCAGGAATAGAGTCCCTTCCCTTCCTTTCCTGTTCAGCATGAAAGCCACCCTCCCTGCGCTGCTGGGCTGGGGACAGGGGTCCGGGACGTTTCTGCCTCTCTTATCCCACGGTGGTAGCTTCTCATCATCGAGGCGCCACGTGGGGGTGGGCAGGGGCTCCGGCAGACTCCTCATGGTGCGCGACCCTTCGCATTCATTTCTGCCCCTTGGCCTCTGGCCCAGAAGGCGGTGAAATGAATAGTTCAGCTTCCCCGCAAGAGCAGGTGGCCAGTGAGGCTGGCTCACCTCACTGGATCCTTGTCCTCTTCTCAGTTTGGGCCTGTTACTTATCGGGTGAATCCTGGGGAAGCGTTTGGAGGGGGTGCTGGGGCATTAGTCGAAGCAGAAAGAAGGAAGGGTATTCCACGTAATAATGGCTGTTGTGGGTGGAACTGTGTCTCCCCAAATGTGTCATAGTCCTACCCCACGGTACCTGTGAACGTGACCCGGTTTGGAAAGAGGGTCTTTGCAGATCATCAGGTGAAAAGGGTAAGTTAAGGTCGCCGGGGTGGGTCCTGATCCGATATGGCCACACCCTTGTAATAAGGGGCAACGTGGGCACAGAGGGGCACGTGGGTACAGGAGGAGCGCGTGACACAAGCTCACTACCCACAAGCCGAGGGATGGCTGGGAGAGAGGAACAGAACAGCTTCCGCCATGCCGTTCCTGCGGACCCTTTGGTCTTGGACTTCTGGTCTCCAGAAAGGAGAAAGATGGTCAGTGTCATGTGTTTGAGCCACCCAGTTCGTCGCGCTCTGCTCTGGCAGCCCCAGGACACTGGTACGATCTTGAGATTGAGATGCAAAGGGTCAGTAGAAATATTCTAAGCAAATAAGGAGGAAAAACACCTGGTCAAGGGAGGCCTCTCGGGCCAAGCTTGGGAGGTGGGAGTGAGTCCAAAGCAGGACAGCCCAAGGAGCTTTGAGATGGGACTGATAGGAGCTGGGAAGGGGAGACTGAAGACCAGGGCCCTTATGTGGAGGCTAAGTTTTGGCCCTGCAGGAGGAAAGGACAAGGGCCTGAACTAAGGCAGGGGTGGTGGGGTAAGCGGGTGCAAATATAATCTAGAGAAGAATAGGAAGGTGGTTACCAGGTATCCGGCTTGGGATTTTGCAGGAAGCGTGGCACCATTCAGAAAAAAAAAGGGGGGGAACAAGCTTTAGGGGAACAGGGTCGATGCTGAGTTTTGCGTGCACACGTTGAATTCCAGGTGCCTTTGGACATTGGAAAGAAATAGTCACGGTTAGAGGTCTGGAATTCAGGGACAGATCTGGGTTGGAAATAGAGTCATCACTCGAAGGGGGTGATTAAAGTCAGGACTGTGCCTCTGTCAACCGAAGAAAGTAGGGTGGAAACAGACGAGAGCCGAGGATGTCATCTAGGGAAAGAACAAAACTTAGGTGATGGATAGAGGAAAGGGAGCCAGGCGAAGGACCCCAAGGAGGGGCCAGCAGGGAGGAAGAAGGAGGCCAGGAGAGGACCCTGGATGGAAATGCAGGAGAGAGCGCTGGCCGACGGGAGCAAACGCATCAGAAAAGCCCAACAGGCACAAGACCCAAAGTACGATCGGGTTGGGCAACTCGGAGGTTGCTGGTGGCTGGAAGGAGGGCGTCTTCGGAATGGAGTGTAGGACACGACCAGGTCTGGGGTGGTTGGGGGACAGCGTGGGAAAGGAGAACATGGAGCCATCTTATGGAGACTGCCCGTCAAGGAACTTGGCCACGAAGGAAGAGAAGCAAGTCAGATGGTACCTGGAAAGGGCACAGGAGGAAGCCCACCCAGAGAAGGAGAAGGTGAGGTCAGTGCCCAGGGAGAGGCAGGATCCCAAAGTGTGGGGGAAGTGCAGTTGCCACGCTCCAACTGGTCCACCTCGCTGGTGTGAGTGCAAACGTTTCCTCTACCAGCCCTGTATCATCAGCCTTATTTTGCTCACGCAAGGTTAGATCTCTGTCATAGGAAGTTTGTAGACAGGGTCAGTGAAAGGCACCTTGGTGAGTGGGTTTTGTGGAATGAGGGCTGACCCTGCAAAACAAAGATTTTCGAATTTGAGGCTGAACTTTAAAAAAGTCGTCTTCCCACGAATTATTCAAATACCGAACTGTCTGTTTCAGAATTCGATAGCATTAAACCTTGCCGAGAGGGGGCTATTTTGTCTTAACCTTCCGCCGGCCCCTGCATTTTAGTTTCCAATAGAAGAGGGAGCCAAGCCTGTGCCGAAGGCCTGAAATTTGCTACATGCCATACTAAGTGCATTCACGTGGGTTGTGTCATCTGATCGTCAAACTATGTTTGCCATAGAGATAGCTTCATCCCATTTTTTTTTTTCACACGAGGAAGTGCTAATGACTTGAGGGAGCTTGGATTCAAACTCAGCTCAGTCTCCATCCATTCCCCACCACCACCCCCTCAACCTCGTTCAGTGGCTTGGAAGCCAAGACCCATGCAAGGTGTCTAAGAAAGGACACATCAGCAATGCAAAAATATTTCTCGTGCATGAAGAGCAATCTGTTGCAGAATAACCTGACTTCCTTTGAAATAGAGGAGGTTCCTGGCAATTTTGTGTTTGAGGAGCAAACTATGTGGCTCCCATTGCAAATCCTGCAGAAATTCAGATGTAGGAGAGATCTCCGTGGGCTACTCTAGTCAAAATGACTTCCTGAGAAAAATGAAGCTGGAACTTGGCTTTGGAGGAGGACAGAGAGTTTGGGAAGGTAAGAGGCCACTTTATATCAAAGAACAGTATATGCGAATTCAAAGATGGGGGTTAGTAAAAGGTTTCTACAAGATGCTTAGGACACTCACTGGACATCAGTGAAGGTTAAACCATGACGTGGGTTTGGTCTGTTAAGGCAATCAAACTTAGCTAGACCCCAATATAGTAGACGAGTGGGTGCTCATGAAAAATTTGAGCAGGGGCTACTTTCATTCCTTCCTTCCCTCCATCCAACCATTCATCCACCCACCCACCCATCCATCCATCCATTCATCCACCCATCCATCCACTCACCCATTCATCTGTCCAACCCATAAGCACTCAAATGAGGATTGCTTATGAGCCTGTCTATTTGGAAGGTAGAGATAAAAACACACATGGCTGAAGTTCTCAGAAGAACATGAGCAAGGCAACTAGAAGGGCAAGATTCTACAGGGAAAGGAAATAATTTCTTATTCGTCTGTTGAACTTCACCATTCACCCTTTATGGTCTATCTCCTCCCGCAGCTGATTCGTCAATGAGAATTACTTTTGAAGACGTCCCATGTCCTTAGCTGGGCTATGAACTCAGAGAAGGCAGAAAATGGATCTTGTTCATCTTGTAAATGCGAACAATTTGCAAATCCCTATGTCCGATAACTAAACTTTGAAGATCTGTTATGCGTCAAGAATGATGCCACTTGCCAGGGGCACATAGTTTTTTATGGAACGGAATTGATATAAAGAGAGGGAGCTCGATGTCTTGAAGGTCCATTCCTACTGTAGCATGCATAGCTTTATGGGCCACTGTTGGGCAAGGGAGAGAGAAGCCTTCTAGGCTTGGAGCCGGCACTGAGGAGGCCCAGCAGCCCTGGGGAGCTAGATGATACTCGGAAGGGTGTGTTGACTGTTCTGGGTGGGCGTGGGCAGCAGCAGCAAGACTAAAATGGGGAGAGGAGCCCCCGGGCCACACTGGGAGGCACCAACACCCAGGTCTGTTGGGTGCATGCACCGTTTTGCCTTCTTACCGCGCTGCAGTCCCTTCCTCTGTGGATGTGTCATGCACACAGCCCTTTGCATGCGGGGAACCCGCTGGGGTGGGTTGTGTCAGTCCCGGCAAGGCTGCGATCCCTTGATTTCTTGCAACGCTCTCTTGGTTTCGAAAGCACCAGCGAACGGTATTCCCTAAGATGCTTAGTCTCTGAATTTATTCTTAGCTCGCACACCAATAAATTCTTGCTTAATGACTGAAAAATAGCAGGAACAACTCTGCGGAGATAGAGGAAGTAAGACAGGACAGAAGAGCATCTCTCTGGGGCATCTTTCTCATGGTGCAATGCCTTACCTCCATTATTTTATTCATTTTAGGTTAGCTATTGAAATAGTAATGGAAAGAACCAGATTTCCCAGTCACTAGCTGTCTGTCGCAGTCGTAAATTCTGAAATCAACATCATGGGATTGAAATCTGCTGGGATGGATCTAACCTGTCACAATTCAGAAACACTTCAAGAAATTAATGTGACCCAGAATATTACGTTTTGTATTTGCATGAGCCAACGTTGTTTTATTGTATTGTATTGTATTTTATTGTATTGTATTTTATTTTATTTTATTTTATTTTATCTTATTATTTTATTTTATCTTATTTTATTTTATCTTATTATTTTATTTTATTTTATTATTTTATTTTATTATTTTATTTTATTTTACTATTTTATTTTATTATTTTACTTTATTTTATTATTTTACTTTATTTTATTATTTTACTTTATTTTATTATTTTACTTTATTATTTTATTTTATTTTATTATTTTATTTGGAAAAATAGGCATGTTGAATGGGAGTGTGCATGTCTCTCTACCTGAATGCCAGACCAGTTTCATGTATTATTCTTAAATGTTGCTAATCCTGTAGATATTTCACATCAGCAGATTACATAAATGCACCTCTGCTGAATGACTATATTAACTCAGGTTTCATTATAAAGCCCCTTTATCTGACAATTGCACCTGTCACAGAGTGTCCTCAATTTGCTTAATTGAAAATATTTTTCTGAGGTCATTTGTTTTTCTTTCTAGGGTTAAAGGTTCTGCACAATTTTCCTTTTTACTCACATCTGCAGAGGTTCTCAGAATGCCTGAGAATGAACACTACACGCTCTGTTTTAGAGTCTTAGGTGATTTTCCCCATGGGGCGTATACATTTACTTCTTAAGGTCTTGTAATTCACTTGAAAATGTACATTTACTCACACTAATAAAATTTTCTTCCAGCTATATATTTTCCTGCATTACATCATCTCATTAAGCACTAGAATCCCTCAAGCCTGGATTTCCCCCAAAGATTGTGAGAAATTTGTGACTGGCTCCATGAAATGAGCTCTTATTCTGTGATGGTCTAAAAATAGTTGTACCAAACTGCAAAAACATATTGCAAGTGACTCAGACTAATGCTTTTCTTCTGTGTTCAGGAGCTATTAGGTGATGGGATGGGAAGAAACCTGAGATCATCTGGGCAAGACTTTTAGTTTGCAGATAAGAAAACAGAGTTTCTGAGACGTAAAGTGATTTGCTCATGGTTCTTGAGCCCTGGAATACTCGTCTCTGGATTCCCTACTGTGAAGAGAAAATGTCCAATTTACACGCTTGGAAAATAGGAGAGTGGGACATCTGGAATCCTACAGACTTGGATTAAAATCTCAACTTGAGGGGCACATGGGTGGCTCAGTCAGTTGAGCGCCTGCTTCTTGATTTCGGCTCAGGTCCTGATCTCACGGTCTGTGGATTTGAGCCCCACGTCTGGCTCTGTGCTGATAGCTTAGAGCCTGGAGTCTGCTTCAGATTCTGTGTCTCCCCCTGTCTCTGGCCCTCGCCTGCTCATGCTCTCTCTCTCAAAAATAAACCTTGAAAAAAATTTTTAAGAATCTAAAATCTTAACTTGATTATTTAGTATCTTTGTTGGCCTTGGGAAATCTCAGTAAGTCTCAGTTTACTCATTTCTAAAATGGGTGTAATAGTAGCAGAGTCCTCATTGTCGTTGCCATGACAAGTAAGTGACGTATATCCATGCAAAGAGACCGACACAATGTCTGGCAGGTAGTAACTGTCCAACAATTGATAGGTAAAATTCCTATTATTTTTATGAGTATAGAATAAAGATTGAGTATTTATATTGATAGAATGAAGTGATATGAAAAAAGTGATTGATTTTCATAAATAATCGCTTGAGGAAGAGAATACTGGGTGTGTGGGGGAGACTGAACAACTTCTTGCTGTCATCCCGCTGTTCTGAATTGACGGTAGACGCTCGGAAGTTGAGTCCCGTCCAAAATATCTGCTCCTGCAATTAGGGGAAGGTGCCACTAGGTGGCAGTGGTTTCTCAGTCATGGTTCTGTGATTTTGGTCACCAAATGGATGATTACAGGAGAGATGTTTGTTTTTTTTTTTTTTAAGTTTATTAATTTATTTTGGGGGGGGGGGGGGGGGAGGAAGAGCAGAGAGGGGGAGGCAGAGAGAATCCCAAGCAGGCTCCGCACTGCCAGCCTAGAGCCCATAGCATGGCTCGAACTCATGAACTGTGAAATCACGACCTGAGCCGAAATCTGAACCAAAATCAAGAGTCGGTCGCCCAACCAACTGAGCCACCCAGGTGTCTCAAGGAGAGATCATTTGAACATTTTCCTATCTGTATCCATTTTGAAGTAGACCTCCGGATCACCACCACATATCAAAATAGTGTAATCGACAGGACATTGAAGTCAGATATACTCAGGTTTGAAATCATGGACATCATTTGACCACTTCCTGGATCAATTTGGGCAAGCCCTTGTGTAACCAGTACCCAGATCAAGAAATAGAACACTACCAGCATCCCAGGTGCCTTCTTAGTGACTTCATCAAGATATTTTACCCCTTGGGGCGCCTGGGTGTCTCAGTCGGTTGAGCGTCCGACTTTGGCTCAGGTCATAATCTCACAGCTCGTGAGTTCAAGCCCCGAGTCGGGCTCTGTGCTGACAGCTCAGAGCCTGAAGCCTACTTCTGCTTCTGTGTCTCCCTCTCTCTGCCCCTAACCCACTCGCATTCTGTCTCTGTCTCTCTCAAAAATAAATAAACATTAAAAAAAAAATTAAAAAAAGATATTTTACCCCTCAAGGTAAACACCATTCTGACTTCTCTCATCATACATTAGTTCTGCCTGTGTTTGAACTTATCATAAATGGAATCCTATAGTATACTCTCTTGTGTTCCTGTTCAAGACTTATCTGGGGTGGACTGTTTTCTCTGTTTTAAAATTGATATATAGGTGTTCTTTATATATGCTGGGTAAAAACCCTCTTCTCCCACTCACTGGCTTGACTGTCACTCTTTAACAGGGTCTTTTGATAAATAGAAATTCTTAATTTAATCAAGTTCAATTAGTCATTCTTTCTCTTTGTTTTTTTTTGTTTTTGTTTTTGTTTTTTTTTTGGTGGGAGGAGTGGGGTGTGTTTTTAAAGAAAGATTAGCCCGCCACAAAGTCCTGCAGACCGTATGTTCTTCCATGTTACTGTCTAGAAGCTTTACTGTTTTACCTGTTACTTTTGGGTCTATGATCCCTGTGGAATTGATATTTGTGTGGGGTTAAGAATTCAGATATTGTTATTTTTCTGCATACTGTATTGATTGATCCAGCACCACTTACTGAAAAAAAAAAAAAAAAAAAAAAAAAAAGACAACCATCCTTTCTTCAATGTGCTCCAAGATTGTCTTCGTCATAATTCATGTGAACTTGTATATGTATTTCTGGACTCTCAATTCAGTTCCATTAGTTGTATTTTGTTTGTTTGTTTGTTTTTGCTTTGGTTTGTTTGTTTCGCTTCGTGTCAGCACAACAGTCTTAATTACTGGAGCTTTATAATAAGTGATCCTGTCTGCAAGCGTAAATCACTTAAACTTGTTGTTGAATGTTGGTGACCCTTTCATAGGTTCAGGTAAATTTTAAAATCAGCTCATCAGCTTCTATATGAAGATCTGCGAGATGAACGGACATCCTTATAATAGTGAGCCTTCACGTCAGTGGATGCGGTGGATGCCTTCAGTTAGTTAGGTCTTCCTGAAATTCCTCTCAGTAACATTTTATTGTTTTCTGTACAAAGGGCTTTCACTTCTTATCTGTACATTGTTTGGATGTTACATCATGTGTGCATAACGATAATTATTTCCAAATGTTCTTCAATACTTTGAACTTTCGTTTAGTTTTTCTTGCTTTATTCACTTGTGTTAGTTAACTAGGATCTCCAGTATAATGTTGGATATAGTGGTGGTGGGGGCATCTCTGTCACTCTCGAACTTAGGCACGTGCATTTCCATATTTCACCACTAATTAGGTTTACTGTAGGGGCACCTGCGTGGCTTAGTCTGTTGAACATTCGACTTTGGTTCAGGTCGTGATCCCATGGTTTGTGAGTTCGAGCCCCGCATCACGCTCTCTGCTGTCAGCACGGAGCCCACTTTGGCTCCTTTGTCCCTACCCCCTCTCCCTCTGCTCCTCTCCCCTGCTCACACACTCTCTCTCTCTCTCAAATATAAATAAACATTAAAAAAATTATGTTTACCGTGTATTTATTTTGGAGGTTCCTCTTACCATGTTCAAGAAGTTCCCTTTTATTCCCAATTTGTTAAAGTTTTCTTTTTTAATAGTGAATGGGTGATTCGTTTCCCAAATGTGTTTTTTGCATTTATTTGAGAAAAAGGGTTTCCTCCATATTTATGTTAATCTGATGGTTAAGTTTTAAATGTTAAACCAAGTTACATTTGTGAAATAAATCCGACTTGGTTGACCCTGATTAATTTTCTAACATATTACTGGATTTGATTTCCTACTATTTTGTTTTTGATTTTCTTGATTTATGTTCATGAGGGGGATTGGGCTAGACTTTTCTTTTTGTATATGCTTTTTAAGGTTTTGGAATCAAAGATTTGCTGGATTGAGAATAAAAGAGATGGAAAGTATTCTCGCTTTTTCTTATTCTCTGGAAAAGTTTCTGTAAAATAGAAGTTCTTTTAAAAATATTTGGAAGAATTCACTGTTGCAGCTGAGACTGGAGCTTTCTTTGTGGGAGGGTTTTAAATTATGGATTCAACTTCTTCCATAGATACGGGAATGTTCTAATTTTCCATTTCTTCTTAGTGCCAGCTTCGATAAGTTGTATTTTTTCCAAGAATCTAAAGCTTTTCATTGATATGCATGGTTTTCCACAAGCATCATCCTTTATATCATCAAGGCCAATTGGCGATGTAACAGTTAAAAAAAACAAAACCAACATACGCCACAACTATCTTCATGATTTTTCTCCAAGTTGTTGCCTGCCCTCTGCTGAATCTCCAGGTTTTTATGTTGCCCCTTCTCGATTTGAGTTAACTCATGACGTCACATTTTCTTGAACTGAATCATGTCACTAAAGTTAATCAGATTCTATTCAAAGTCTGCAGGGAGTTTGCAACGTTCAACACTGCAACTGTAGTCCCACACATGTGTTGGCTGGTCGTGTTGGCCTTACTACGCTCTGAAGATTTGACAACTTTTTACCACCTCCAGTTGTGTTACTTGGGCGCGTAGTACAACTAACGAACAGACTCAGTCGAAGCAAAGACAGTATGAATAGTTGCAACCAAATTTGGGCGTGTACTTCGAAACTACGGTGTGTCTGAAAATGATTTCATGATGTCATCAACCCCAAGTTCAGGGCTGTTTAACAGTTAAAAAATATAACCTGTTGGGGTGAGCACTGGGGGTCGTATGGAAACCAATTTGACAATAAGTTTCTTGTTTAATTAAAAAAAAGTTAAAAAATGTATACAACAGAAGAAATATAACAGTTTTTTAAAACATACTTGTGCTTATCAGTCTTTTTAATTTTCTCTCAGCAGAGCTTCGTTTTCTCTTATATTTAAAGGAGCTTTTATCCATTGGAAGAATGGAAAAATATAGGCCTCTGATTTTATGTTTTCCCAAGTAGTTGTCATAGAGTCTATCACAAAACGTTGAACTACGTATGCCACTGTTCTATGTGTATATTTGTCTCCTTAAATTTGTTTTCCACTTGTTATTTTAATGAGGGTCTAGTTGCCCAAGGTATATGGAAAAGGAAAGAGCTGTTCATTCACATTTCCATACCGCCAGGAAGTTTCCGAATGGTCATCTTCTGACTGAGAGTTCCCATCACGATCTTACTCACCCCGTATGCCCCCGGAGCCTAGAATTGAGTCTAACTCATGCTGCCACTGAAACTTTCTCTCATGTTCCCTATGGTTCATTGGAGACTCCTGTGGGGCAGGCGAGTAGGAATTGTTACCATCCACAACCACACAAGCTAGAAAATGGTCAAGCGAGGCCATGACTAGAACCAAGCCTCCTGACCACGTATCTCCTGCCATCTCCCACGAAGCCCTCCTTGGTGGCCACGTCACTAGTCTGGGTTGGTCATTTCTTGTTCCTTTCTTCTCACAACACCCGTGCAATAAAGCCTATGCTCTGTGGACAATTAATTCGGCGAACTTTTAGCAGGTAACTGAGGGCATGGAAATAGGGGTTATTTGTATAGTTGGGCGGAGTTCAGTGATTTTCCAGAAGGCCAAGTTTCCTGTGCCATCTTTCATAAAACATTTGGAGTGCAGTTGGTGAATCAGGCCCTGTGATCAGCGCTGGGGACACGGCGAGGGATTACACATGCAGTTTCCGTAGTCCTATAGGAAGTTTTTACTTATCAGATCACTTACCTCGTTTTCTGTGAATCGACCCAATTTCCCACCAGCGATGCTCTGGGGGGAACGGTCAAAAATAGCACAGTGCTCTTGCTTTCAGAGTGACTATGGTCTCGACCGATCATGCCGTTTGTGCCCCAAAATAAAAGCCCACCGTGATTTCGTTGGTCACAAGGCCATCCGCTGAGTGGGGCGGATGATCTATAACCTGGTGTTGACTTCCACCGCTGGCTTCTCTGAGCCATTTGGGCATTTGCTTCCTTTAAGGCCAATGACTTGGGAAACTGATGGAGCGGAACAGCTGAGGTCATGTCTGAGGTAAGAGATCTAGGGGTGAACATGACCCCCGATCCCTGACTTAGTTGGGATTCTTTGTTTGGAGATAACGGAAAAACCGACTCAAGCTGGCTTCAACGACAACAAGCCATGGTTCTTGGTTCACCAGCAAAAGATTTCAAAGGTAGGGTGATTTGAGGATGGGATTAATTCAGTCCCTTCAGTTTCTCAAGGGCCCGGCCCCTTTTCTTGTTTCTGCCCAGCTTTTTGTCGTGTCACATTTGGCTTTGGGGTGACTTCTTCACGTTTAGCAACGTGGCACTCACTGTTCCAGGCTTGATATCGGTGATCATAATGCTGAGGAGAAAAGCATCTCTTTCCTGGAATTTTTCAGCGAACTCCTCTCACATCTCACTGGGTCTGCTAAGTTTAGGCCAGTGGCTGAGGCTGGGGAAAGCCAGATGCTGGTTAATTTAGGCCACTTCCCTGAATTAACCCCGTGGCACGTGGTATGACTCTGGATTAGACTAATCAGGATCCACCCAGGGCACTGAGGATGGGGTCAGCTTTCCTCAGAGTACAAGGGCTTTGTAAAGATACCAGGAGCGTAGTCAGAATTGGGTACTGTTAGGATGCAGCAGAGGTGAGTGGATCCTGGGTAGCTGATCATCAAAAGCCTCTGGCAATGACGTGCACCAAACAGATTAGAGTCCAGTGGGGAGATAAAATAAATGACCCGTAATCATTGCTGTGAGGAACACTCCAGAAATTAGTAGACCACTTTTTACATGTTTAAAAAATGTTTATTTATTTTTGAGAGAGAAAGATCGTGAGCGGGGGAAGGGCAGAGAGAGAGGGAGACACAGAATCCGAAGCGGGCTCCAGGCTCCGAGCTGTCGGCCCAGAGCCCGACGCGGGGCTCGAACCCACGGACCGGGAAATTGTGACCTGAGCTGAAGTCGGACGCTTAACCGACTGAGCCATCCAGGCGCCGCGACATCGCAGAAATTAATAAACTCTCCGATTTTAAATTCTGTTGCGTTTCTGTTTCTGTTTGCAATGGACACGCGTCCAACCCTTGGTCGTGTTACCACCTCGCGTCTTGTACCCACGTGCACGTATCCACGTTCCGTGTGTAAACACGCAGGTGTGCACATACATACACACCCGTCCTCTCCGTCTTGTTCCTACCAAAGGGACACATTTCACTCCCAGCACCAGCAATCGTGCTGAGTGACTTCAGGGAAGATGGCAGGCTGGGGCCGTGGCCTGACGTACTTGAGTTACCATGTGGGTTTGTGGGTTATGACAGTTTGAAACTGGACACTCTTCACTTACCCTCCCCCACCTGCCCTCTGACATAATGGTCGAAATACAGAAGGGGATTCAGATTTCCACCAAAGTTGGAAACCAGAAATATTATTTAATGGCTTACTGGGAGCCAGGAGAAAACGTCTGCCTCGCAGCACTCAGAGGAAGCCCCAAGGAACAGAGTAAGGCCACGTAGGGGAAAAGAGGTCATGGGAAATTCTTGGTCCATCGGGGAAATGTGAATTCGGCACAGAGTGGAGACAGAAGGCTCTGTTCTCCGTTCGGTGTCTTTGACGAGGAAAGAAGGATGTGTCACTTCAGACGAGAAGCTGGCCAGGCGGCCCCTTCCTTAGGCTGGGTAAATTGCAGATCACGGGAGAGTTTGGCCGGGCGTGGGCAGTGATGTGAAGTTCCACATCGGGCAGAGAGGTGGGGAGTGGGGGGACCAAAGCCAAAACCACCCGCACTTTTTATGAACAAGTATCAAGCCCGAGATCTCTCCCTGATCAAAGGGTTGAACGAGGAAGAGAGAGAACACGGGACTTGAGAGGCCGAGGAACAGGGCACTTCGGAAAAAAATTTATTATGGGAAAGAGCAGAAAACTTGTAGGAAATATCTGACTTGAGCTCAATAAACTTCAGGAAGCCAAGGATGAGACGAGAGCACAATAAGCTTTCATGAAAAGGGAGATCGTTGTGATAAGGAAAGCTTTTAAGAACACCAACATTTAATTACTTTTTAAAACGTGGTTGATAACAGATCTGGATGCAAAAACCAACAACAAAAAAATGCACAGAATAGTACATTCCTTTTCAATTTATGTGGTTCCCAGGGCTGAGCCCACATCCTGCACCCCTCCCGCCTCTGGACAGATGTGAAATTTTTTTTTTTTTTTTTAATGTCTATTTAGCCTTTCTTAGCGAGAAAGAAAATTATAAATTAAGTTCTTTCTTCACTGTTTTGGCTCTTCAAAGAGACCTACCATCAATGAATGCCAAATGTGCTATTAAGACTGCTCCAAATGTTAATAGATCTTCTTTGAAAATTGTTGGCCTGTGTTGCTGATTAAACGTGGAACTCAAGCTTGGTGAAGTTACAGGTGTGCACAGGGGTTGGGTACACAGCTTGAGGGCGTTTAGAAGGACCCTCACAAACAGCATAAAGGATTTTTGCATTAAAAATGAAATCGCTGAATCCAAACCGACAGCGAAAGTACTAAAGAAACAAGCTGACACGGCAGAAAATTTAATGGGAAATGCAGAGCCGTGTTTTTCGAACTGAACATGTTATAGGCCCACGGGAGCGTCCCAGAGGCCGGCGTAAAGGGGTGAACGGGTTCGAGGGATCGGGGCCCAGGGCCCCGGAGGCTCACGCCAACCAGAGCAGCGAATTTGGATCCTCTTTTTCCTTTAAAATAATTCTGTATAATGTGGGCCCTTGAGGTTCTGTCTGAAATTGTTTTCCACGGCTAGAACCATTTGGAAAGGGATGAATCAAATCGAGGAAAGCTCTCAGAATCTGGAAAAGAGGTACAAAGAAATACAGATGGCAGCAAAGGGGACACAGAGCACAAAGTTGAGCGGGAGCCGTGGGTGAGTAAGGGGACACCCGTGGGTGGAACCCACGGGAGAACCCAGCCCGAGGAAGGGAAAGCGGCGATAAGGAACACGAGGAAGAAGACATCTGCGGCTGAGTAAGCAGGTGTCAGGGACAATTAAAAAGAAGAAAGACGCAGAAAGATCAGCACATCACCTGTTGTGGTGGCTTCCCATATTCCTACAGTCACCTAGGTAGGGAGTAAGGACACAAACAGAAGTTTATTTTATGTGTATTCAGGCTTGTAGACTTCTCCAAATTAGCGTTTTGAAAGAAAAATACATTGGCCTCCGAATTTTGTGTTAGCAAAAGTTTTCACAGATGAAGGGCGTCCACGAGACCTCACGTGTTCTCTTTTTTGGGGGGCAGGGGAGGGAGACTGGAAGGTGCCATAAGGCGAAGTGAGTCTATGGTCTCTTTGAGGAATATTGCTACACAAAGCAGTTACGTTGGCCAAGAAATGAATCAAAACGAGTAAAAGTGGGGTTGTGTCTGTACGAAAGCAGGGGCTTGGAGAATGAAGTTAGTTGGGTGGGGTCGTGTTCGCTTTACATACGCTTTGCAAACTCCGTGCATGAACACAGAACAAATACAAAATAAAAACTGTAACTTAACTGTAACGTGTTTCCGAAAATCCCAAATATAATTTAACAAAACCGGGAAGGAGGGAGGCGAGACTGACGAAGAACGAAAGCGTGAACTGGATGTCGGACGGAGAGATTTTTATTTTTGGTTTCGATCATTAGAGAAATATATTTTCCAGATGATTTTATAAGACTCCAGGGTAATCACTCGCGTAAGTTTTAAAAATGACCGATTTTCATTTCACCACAGAAGACCAAATAAACGAAACAGGATGTGAAACTATAAGAAAACACACACACACACACACACACACACACACACACACAATTAATATTTTCCCAGACCCCAAAAGCATGACATAAATAAAATCAAATAAAATCAAACATATTATCCATGATGGTACACATAAGTACCTTCAGATATTCAAGCAGAAAATTAATCTTAACTTGGGATGAAAAAAAATTAGCCAACAAAATCTTATTATATGTTATTCGTAAAAGACTATCTAAGAAAGGAAAGAAGTAAAAAAAGAAAACGGCAAGACTAAAACAAAAATCTTGAGCTAACAGGTACAGGTAGATAAAAAAGCAGAAATCTTGAATAAAAGACTCCTGTATTCGTATGATATAATTAAGAATTAAAAGGGGGCACCTGGGTGGCTCAGTCGGTTAAGCGTCCGACTTCAGCTCAGGTCATGATCTCACAGTTAGTGAGTTCGAGTTTCTTCTGTTTCTTTCGGAGGTGTAGGAGACTGCTAAAGTCTTTCTCCTCTTCTAGGCTTTCTGCTTTTTCTTCTTGGGTAACTTCTAGAAAGATACCTTGTCATGAGGGTCAATTACATGTTGCTCATTACAAGTATATTCTGATCCTAATGTCCAGAGGACGCCCTGTTCGTTCTGTCAGAATAAAAGGATTCCCTTCAATTTTAATGCTTTTATACTTTTAATTTTTTTTATTTTTTAAAAATGTTTATTTATATTTTGAAAGAGAGAGAGAGAGAGAGAAAGCACGAGCAGGGGAGGGGCAGAGAGAGGGGGAGACACAGAATCGGAAGCAGGATCCAGGCTCTGAGCTGTCAGCACAGAGCCTGACGCGGGGCTTGAACCCATGAACCGTGAGATCATGACCGGAGTTGAGTCGGCCTCTAAACCCACTGAGCCCCCGCAGACGCCCTTCTCTATATATTTTACATATGAATCCTTTATCATTTAGTTCATTTGACTAAATTAAATGGGTCATTTAATTTACGGCATTTTTTTGGTAGCTTTGTTGTGTTTTTGATTAATGGAAGTTCTTACCTTAAAAATATTTTGTTCAAGGAAATTTCAGTCGCAGACAAAAATAGAAGTCCTTAATTTTGATGTAGCTGAATGGTAAATATTTTACGTTTCCCTTTGTGAGTTTTATGTTTGAAGAAACCCTTCTTTATCCCCAAGTCACAAAGATATTTGTGTATATTGTCTTCTAAAAGTTTTATAATTTTCCTCCTGTAATCACCCGGAATTGTTTTTAGTGCACTCAGAGTTGATTTTTTTTAGCCTACTTGGAGTTGAGTTTCCCATAGGTGTGGATCTATCTCTAGACTCTCTAGTATTTTCTATTTATTTACTTGACTATTCTGACCGTCTCCCTACTGTTTTCATTACTCGCGTTAATGATATGTGTTGATACAAGGCCTGTTGGCTTGGGTTTCTTCTTCAGTAGTGTTCTGCCTCTTCTTTGATCTTTAACTTTTCCACATAAGGTTTTTATTTTTAATTTTTGAAACATTTATTCATTTTTGAGAGACACAGTGTGAGTGGGAGAGGGGCAGAGAGGGAGAGGGAGACACAGAATCCGAAGCTGGCTCCAGGCTCCGAGCTGTCAGCACAGAGCTCGACACAATGCAGGGCTCAAACCCACCGACTGCATGATCATGACCCGAGCCAAAGTTGGACGCCCTACTGACTGAGCCACCCAGGCACCCTTCCATATGAGTTTTAAAATCAGCTCTCAACATCTATATATATATATCTATCTGCCTGGATTTTGGTTGTGGATTGCATTGACGCTATAGATAATTTGGGGAGAACTGATATTTAAAACACTGCCTTCCTATCTAAGAATATGGTGTATTTCTCCAATGATTAAGCTTTAGAAAAAAATCTTCCATTAAAGCTCTCAAACTTACCCCATCAAGGGCTTGCTCATTTTTTGCTAGAATTGTTCCTATGTTCTTATATTGTTAGCTGCTATTGTAAGGGACATCTTTTTGCTTTTAACCTTACTGTATCTTTAGTGTTAGATGTCTCCCACGAAGAGCCAGATAGTTGGGTGTTTTTAATCAGTAGTCTTTGTCCCTCTCCTTGTATTCCTGGTTGTCTTGAATGGTGTATTGGTCACCTTCCTTGCAATGTCATCGGTGGGGTTCCCTGAGGCTTAGCATAGATGTTCACTCCGCCAGAGGCATTCATTCACCTGTAAAGCACGGAGGTTGTCAGAGCCGTTAATCTCTTAATCACCTATCATTTTGTTTACCGTGAGTGATGCTTTTAGTTTCGAAGTCAATTTTGTCAATCTCCTTTTGGTTAACGTTTTCTTCTTTTGTCTTTTTTTTGTCTTTTTTTTTCCCCCAAACTTTCAGTGTCCTCATGTTTAAGACCTACATCTCCTGAGCAACATGCAGCTGATTTTTTTTTTATCTTTCCTTCCTGAATTTAGTCCATTTATACTGTTTGTGATTATTGACATGTGTGTATTCAATTGTATCAGTCCCTTTATCATATATTTACTGTGTGTACGTCTCTGTTTTTTTCCCCGTTCCTTCCTTCCCTTCTACTAGTTAGGAAGTTATAACCTCTTTGTCCCTTAGCCAAGAGGTGATCCATTCATAATACAAGTCAGAACACATCATTCCTCTGCTCAAACCTGTCAATTGCTTCCCTTTCTCTCAGAACAAAAGCTAAAGTTCTTTTGAAAGCTTATAAGGCCTCTATAATCGGGCCTCTCACTCTTTTCTGACCACTGTCTTTCTTGCTCTGTTTGTCCCAGATACCCTGGCTTCCTTGATTTTTTTTTTTTTTTTGAATACCCGTGACATACTCCCTTGTGCAGGACCTTTGCACCTGCTGTCCCCTCTATCTGAGCCTTCTTCTCTCAGGCATCCTTCTGGCTCACTGCTTATAATATCAGATCTCTCGTCATTTTCTACCTTACCATTGAGGCCTTTCCCGATCACTCTACATAGGACAACAATCCCACACACTCCCAATGCTTCTCCTAGGCATTTGTCACCCTCTGTTACATGATATATATTCTTCCCTTTCTTTCTTTCTTTCTTTCTTTCTTTCTTTTTCTCTTTCTTTCTTTCCTTTTCTTTCTCTTTCTCTTCCTTTCTTCTTTCTTTCTCTCTTTCTTTCTTTCCTTCTTTCTTTCTGTCTCTTTCTCTTCCTTTCTTCTTTCTTTCTCTACGTGTGTCTTACCCAATAGAATGCAAGATCTGTGAGTGCAGGCTTTTTGCTCATGTGGTTCACCGCTGTATTTCCAGTGTCTGCAGCCTTGCTTTGCAAGGGGTAGGAGTTTAGTATTTGTAGAATGAATGGATTAATCCCATTTGGAAAGTGTGCCGTCATTCAGATTTTGTCTCTCTCCCCTTGCTTGTCCCCTAAATGATTTGGGCCTTCAGTGAGGGCGTTAACAAACATCTGTGTGAGTACAGAACCTTGTGCTGACTTTTGTGTCCTGACTGCTCCCCGTTGGGTGTCTGGCCCCGTCCTCCACCTGGATCACGGCAGTGTCCACTCAGAAGTGCTGGGCCTGTGGAACTCTGAAAATTTGCGTGAGCACCCAATGCTGAAGACCGGTCTGGGCCATTTTCCTTTGATCCTGATGCCCGTCTTCTGTAGTCTCTGTTCTGGATCTCTCTGGAACCTTCTCCGAGGCACGTGGAACTTGCAGATCGCCATCACGGTTGGGAAATTAGAGGCCTTGATGGCCGCCTTGCTTAGGACTGCCTCCCCATTCTGTGCACGTCAGGTCTAAACGTGGGGCTGTCTGTCTGGCTGGCTAAACGTGGGGCTTTTCCTAGCTCTGCAGCCTTCCCCAGGCTATGTTCCCAGAAGAGGACCCCCAGGCCCCGGGAGCTTGAATTCCTCCAACCGCATCTGAAGACTTTGTCCTTCTACCTCCAGGTTTCATCCTTGGGGAAGTTGGTGAGTTCTTCGGCATCCTTGATTCGCCCTTGGCTCATCCCTCTGCTTCCCACATTCCACAGGCAGAAGGGGTAGAATTCCCCCCTTGGAGATTTCTCCCACTTCATATCCGAGTTCCGTGGTTTATGGTAAAGCACTACGGGCTGCAAGTTGGCTGGGCTTGCCTCTGCTAAGTAAATAAGTGTTTGGAGTTAAGGCTCTTTACCTCTCCTGCTTCATGCATTTAAAGCCTGGCTTTTGAAACCATTGTCTTGCTGTAGGATCAAAAACTGTTAAAAAAACAAAACAAAACAAAACAAACAAACAAACAAACCAAAAACTGTTTTAGCTTTTTTTTTTTTTTTTCTCTTGGCCTTCCTTCTTGTGACAGGGTCCGTAAATACAGATTGACACAAACATGCATGAGCAGAAAACGAATGGAGGACCTAAGAACTTCTGGTGTAAACTCAATCATGTGCAATATAAGTATCTGATACCTACCTGCTCAGACTGATGCTTTAAATCAATGAATGAGGTTTAAATGACATGATGACCTCAACACAATTATCACGGGCCTTGACATGTGTCAAGGTGTGCTTCGTAGGTATGGCTGTTATCTCAATGTTTCTAAAGCCTCCCCAAGTGATGTCCTCATTTGGAAGGTGAGATTTTGCCTTCACCCCTCATGGGACACTCAACTGCACATGGGTTGGAGTCCCTCCTGAACTATTGGCTGGTGTTACCTCTAACCTGAATTTAACTCCAAGTTCCTTGAGAGCGGATGCCACGACTCACGTCTTCTTGTCTGCTGGTGCATAGTAGGTCCATTCATCCCACATTGTTTGTCTATCCTGAGCCAGGATCAGGCTGCGTGCTGGGAACGAGAAGTGAAATACTCATCAGCTGCCAGACGGAGACAAGTAAGTGTACCCAAGAGTTATGGCTGCTATGATCCAATGCCAAGGCGGCCAGGAAACACTCCACGGAAAAGTGACTGTAAAACTGTGTTTCAAAAGACGGGTAGTGTTTGCCAGGTGGACCAAGCACGGCAGGACTTCCCAGGAGGGGGAGCTGTGTGGACAAAACACCGAGGCACGAAATAAAAAAAGCCAAACTCAGGGAACCACAAGCAGTTCAGCGCGCTGAGCGTGTGGCTGAAGCCTTGAAAGATGGCAAGAGTGTTCAGGAAGCTGACAGGGGCTAGCTCAGGGACCCGGGCAGGGGAGAGGCATGGTCAGATTTGCTTTTCAGAAAGACTCCCTTAGCTTGGAGGTGGATGATGGGTCGGAAGGATCCGAGACTGGAGAAGAGAGACCACTTAAAAGACTATGAAACGAAGATGAGCAAAAGGGAAAATAAAAGGATGTGGAATCCATGGCGCATGATTGATTCCCTGGGAAATGCTTGTTTTGACGGAATGATGGCCGCAATAATAATAATAATAATAGAGCACCTAATATGGGTTGGGGATTCTGATCATCTTTACATACGACAGTTTAACAGTTAATCCTTCCAACTATTCTCTTAGATCAGGACTCTTACGATCTTCATTTTACTGAGGGCACAGAGAAGACAAATAAATTCCTCATCGGCACCCAGCTAGTGAGTGGCAGAGCTGGGATTCAAACCAAGGCAACCCGCTTCCAAGAGCCAGTTCTAGCTCCTTAACAACATATTCCACAGAGAATGAACCTTGGTAAAATGGAGGCGGGGGTGGGGGGTGGGTTGGGGAATGACTTTCAAGGGTTAATACTTCTCAGTAATGAAATCCAGCATAAGACGAAACGTAGAAGGAGAAAATGACATTGTGGGAGGGTATCGAATTAGGTTCATAAGCTCTGTGAGTTTGGCCAACACCATTTTATTTTATCGGGGTGAAATAATGTAACAGAAATTTTATCATCTTGCTCACTTTTAAATGCGCAGTTCAGTGGGATTAAGTACATTCAGATTGTTTTGCAACCAAAATGGAACTCGACACCCATTAAACACAAGCTCCCCACTCCTTCTCCCCCCCCCACCCCCCGCCCAGTCCTTGGAAATCACCATCCTACTTCCTGTCTGTATGCCTTTGACGGTTCTATGTACTTCCGATGTGTGGAATCATACAGTAGTTGGTTTTCTTGTGACTGGCTTACTCACTTAGCGTAATGTCCTCAAGGTTCATCCACGGTGTAGCATGTGGCAGCATTTCCTTCCTTTTTTAAGGTTGAAAATATTCCATTGTACGTACGTACCATATTTTGTTTACCCATTCGTCTGTTGGTGGAAACTGGATTGCGTCCGCCATTTGGCTATTGTGAAGAATGCTGCTGGGAACGTGGGTGTGCAAAAAACTCTTTGAGACCCTGCTTTCAATTCTTTTGGGTGTATATGCAGAAGTGGAGTTGCTGCTTTGTACGGTAATTCTATTTTTAACTTTTTGAGGTTTCTGTTTTCCCCTGTGACTTCTTCTCTGACCCGTTTGTTGTTTAAGAGCGTGTTGTTTAATTTCCACAAATTTGTGAGTTTTCCAGTTGTCCTTCTGTTATTGATTTCCAGCTTCGTCTTATTGTGGTTGGAGAAAATACTTTGTATAGTGTTTACCTTTTTCCTTGTATGGAGACTTATTTTGTGGCTTAACATAAGCTCTATCCCGGAGAACGTCCTGTGTGCACTTGAGAGGAATGTGTGTGTCACTCGTGGGCAGAGTGCTGTGCACACGTCCGTCACATCTTGTTGGTTTACAGTGTTATGTAAGTCCTCTGTTTCCTTACTTATCGTCTGTCTGGCTGTTCTGTCCATTATTGTGAGTGGGGATTGAAATCTCCAACGGTTACTGTAAAACTATTTTTCCCTTCAAATCTGTCCATTTCCTTCTTCAAATATCTTGGTGGTCTGTTACTAGGGGGATAAATAACTGTTATATTGTGTCAATGTATTGAAACTTTTATTAATATATAATGGCTTTCATTGTTTCTTGTTACCTTTTTTGTGATTTAAAGTCTATTATGTCTGATATTGGTATAGCTATTTCTGCTTTCTTTAGGTTACTATTTGCATGGAATATTTTCTCCCCATCCTTTCAGTTTCAACCTCTTTGTGTCTTTGGACCTAAACTGAGTCTCTTAGAGACAACATATTGTTGGATCATTTTTTCTTTTTTTTTTTTTTTTATTATTATTCATTCTTTCAGTCTCAGCCTTTTGATTGGAGACTTTAACCCATTACATTTAAAGTAATTACTGATAAGAAGAGACTTTTGTCATTTTGCTATTTGTTTTCTATATGCCTTATCACTTTTTTTTTTAAAACAACAATACTAGTTTTCATAATGGCCCACGTATTTCCCTCTACTAAAATCTTTATCTCTTTGTATAGCTTCAAGTTACTGTCTGGTGTCCTTTCATTTCACCCTGCTGAACTTCCTTTCTTGCAGAGCAGACCTAGTGGTAAAAAACTCTTTCAGCTTTTGGGAGTTATCTAGAAATGTCTTAATTTCTCCCTCACTTTTTTCAATGTTTGTTTATTTGTGAGAGAGAGAGAGCAGGCGAGGGGCAGAGAGAGAGGGAGACACAGAATCCGAAGCAGGTTCCAGGCTCCGAGCTGTCAGCACAGAGCTCGACGCGGGGCCCGAACCTGCAAACTATACAATCGTGACCTGAGCCGAAGTTGGATGCTCAAACAACGGAGCCACCCAAGCTCTCCAACTCCTTTACTTTGGAAGGAAAGTTTTGCCAGGTAAAAGATTCTTGGTTGACGGTTTTTTTTCTATTAGCACTTTGAAAACATTGGCCCACTGCCTTTTACCTCAAAAATTTCTGATTAGGAAATCTGCACATAATCTTGATTGTATATTCATATATTTAATGAAACTTAGAAGGTTTTTGGCTATTTTCAAATAATCTCTCTGCCCATTTTTCTCTCATTTCCTTCTGGGACTCCTGCAATGCATATGTTGGCCCATTTGAAGGCATCCCACAGGACTCCTAGGTTCTGTTTACTTTTCTCCAATCCTGTTTCCTTCTGGTCCTCAGACTCAATAATTTCAATTGTTCTGTTTTAAGTTCACTGGTTCTTTCTTCTTCCTGCTCAACTCTGCCTTTGAATCCCTATAGTGAATTTTTCTTAAAGAAATTTTTTTTGACATTTACTTATTTTTGAGAGGCAGAGAGAGATAGGGCACAAGCAGGGGAGGAACAGAGAGAGAGAGGGAGACACAGAATCTGAAGCAGGCTCCAGGCCCTGAGCTGTCTGCACAGAGCCCGACGCAGGGCTTGAACTCATGGACTGAGAGATCATGACCTGAGCTGAAGTCAGCTGCTGAACCAACTGAGCCACCCAGGCACCCCCCCTGGTGAATTTTTCATTTCAGTTCTTGTACTTTTCCGCTCTAGACTTTCTAGACGTTCTCTTTTCATTTCTTTGTAGATTTTCGATCTCTAGCAATATTTCCATTTTGTTCATGCATCATTTTCTTGATTTTCTCCACATTTTCCTGCATCTCTTTAAGACGGTTGTTTTAAATCTTTGCTTGGCGAATCATCTGGTGTTTCTCTGAAACGGTTTCTTATGGTTTATTTTTTTTCTTTGAATGTTTTTTTTTTTTTTTTGTATGCCTTCTGGCATACCTTTTTGTATGCCTTTTGTTGTTGTTGTTGAAAACTTGGCATTTGAATCTAATAATGTGGTAACTCTGGGAGTCCGATAGATAATTCCTCTGCCTGGGTCTTTCTAGCCTAAACATTTCCCTGGCCATGCAAGGTGATACAATTCCCTCTGTATATGCAGTTGCTTTTGAACGACCTGCTCTTTGATGCCTAGTTCCTTAAAGGACAATGGGGGAAAAAGGATGGTAGTCTTTTAAATCTTCTGGAAGTCACTTTGGCTGGAGGGGAAGGGGCTTGCACAATGATTAGGGTCGGGAGGGAGTGTAAAAATGGCCACCTGCTTCTGTGTCTGCACCTCCATGACCAGAAGCAGCGTTCAGCGATCAGAACATAGACACCTGATTTTTGGAGGACTGGTCCTTTTGTCCACCCAAGTGTTCCAGAAACAGGTGCACAGCCGTGTGCCCTGGGACAGGGGTGGGGATGGGTAAGTGCTGGGGAACTAAGAGCTGAAACTGGCAGAAAGTACCCACATATCACCGTCCAAACCTTCTTCTGGGAGTTGCAAGACATCAGTAAATTCCAGAGTTCCAAAATCATTCAGATTCTGCCAGGGCGGTTGTCTAGGTGAGGAGACAGATTCCCGGTGCTTCCTTCTCTGTTATCTTCTTAGGCCCCAGGAAACCTGCATTTTTGTCCGTCACTCTTGAACATCACGTGGAGGAAAATGACGAAGGCACTAGAAGAGGCTTAGGCTGTAACAGAGGCAGGCTCGTGCAGGCTAGAAGAGGACGTTTGAAGGGTTATTATTATTTTCCAGCTCATCCTGTCGACACGTTGGTGTTTCGTGCTGACTTACTTGAAGTTTTGCGTAATTGCTTTGTGATGGTGGGAAAATTTTGATTTGTTGCCATAAGAGCAGACTGAGATGAAACACATGTGTGATCTCAATGAATACTGCAAAAGTCCTCTTTTTTTTCTTATATTCTTTCCAACAGAATATATATATATATATATATATATATATATATATATATAT
>NW_026057583.1:3981828-4104328 GCF_023721935.1 Panthera uncia
TTTTTTTTTTTTTTTTAAAGGAGTTGCTTCCTCCTCTGTGCATGGCTCTGCCTTCCACCATGGGAGGTGCTATACGGGTTATTTGGTTCCTGGGCAGCTCCTGCTGGGGTGTTTGTGCTTTGAGCTCAGCCAACTCGGCTCATGAGTGGTAGAGAGAAGGTTTTGAGACTCCAGGCACCTTTAAAAGCTTCATACCTTGCAAAATCTAATTACTATTTAGAGTGAATGGTGGTGTTAAATATAGTTGTTCCTCTATAAAAGGTCTAGAAGCATCCCTTAATTGGAATTGAAGGCAGGCTCCAAAAAATGCATCTTGATTAGAGGGGGGACAGAAAAGCAAATGAGACTAGTTTTTTGTTGTTGTCGTTTTAGTCTGTCGATATAAGTTTATATCTGTATGCATAGCTGCACGTGTAGATACACACACATCTCTAGACATATTGTTTATGGAAGTCGGAGAAGGGATGTTTCTAATGTTGATGCCATTGGCTGCCTTCTTGCAATTTCTAATCAGAGAGAAGATAGTAACACAGCCTCAGACGTTGTATTTCGCTCTGCTGTGGATGTTTGGGTCTCTAAACCCAAATGGGAACGCGACTCGGGCTCCGTGGCGTTGGGAGGGAGCTTCGAGCGACGAAGGTCCCGTGCTCCCTTCTGCGAAGGATGTTACACTGAACCACGTATATGCACTACCTCGCGGGGCAATCCTCTCCCCTCCCCGCCTCTCTTTGCAGGTTGGATGCTGTCTCCAAGAAAGATAGCTGCAGTTGGAGTGTGTGTTGCTGGATGGCTGGCTTTTCTTGGGATGAATGTCTTCCCAGTGATGTCATCTAATTTTAGACTGCTGCAGATGGAAACGAGGCACCAGACTCACACTCAGGAAGCAGATGTCACAGAATCTGCTTACTCACACTCTGAAACAAAGCTCAGAGCACCACGGACAGGGATTTCGCGGGGACCAGGAGGGTTCAGAAAGGTGCAAAAGGCACAAAGCCCCACCCGGAGGGGGTGTGGAGCCAGCAGAACCGACCCGGGGCAGCCTTCGCCAGTCCAAGTAACGCTGGGAGCACTGGGGACGTGTCCAGTACATTCCTGTTCAAATCCCACAGCGACACAGATTCAGTTAGCCTGTCAATACCAAATATTGTTTGAGCGTTCATATTGCTAGGTGTAGGTAAAAACAAAAAAAAACAAGAGAGAGAATTGGCTGTGGAAAGGAAGAATTTTATTTCATTTCAATGACTTTGTTAAGTTTAAATATGAAAAAGACCAACCTGGACACTGCGTTGGGTGATTCTGATGCACAGGAGCATCGTTACAATTTTTCTGGAAAATATTTTTGTTAAGAAATGGCGTCCTCGCTCACTTTGATGTGAGAAGCCACCCATAGTTTGTCACTAGTTTTCAAAGTGTGTGTCAGTGGGGTTTTTTTTCCCTATCCTATCCCTCCCGGGGCTCTTTCTCCTTCCCCCTTTTCCTGTCCCCACAGAATCATGACCCCCCCCCCCGCCACCCCGAGGCACAGGTGGCCTCGACCTCTGTGTTTCCTCCCAAATGTTACTGTTATTTTTGGGACAGAGAGAGACAGAGCATGAGCAGGGGAGGAGCAGAGAGAGGGGGAGACACAGAATCCGAAGCAGGTTCCAGGCTCCGAGCCATCAGCACAGAGCCCGACGCTTGGTCCGTGTAGCCTGTCCTGACCACAGACTCCCCCAGGTCCTGAGACTTTCCAGAGACTCAGAGTGACGTGAAGTGTCTCCACGTGGGGAAGAGTGGTGTGCCATTCCTGGTGTGAGCAGCTCCCCTTCTCGGTCCACTCCCCTCCCCCCAGACCCCCACACCCTCACATCTCCATCCTGCTGCCCTATTTCCCTGCTGCCCTGTTAACAGGTCCCCTGGAAGTCAGATGACTGGCAACCAGGCCTCAAACCTAACCGAACCCAACTCATCCAGAACCGAGCCGTTGGCTTTATTCCAAGCTTCCTCTTCTGTTGTTTCCCGTCTCGCTGCAGGACCCACCCCCTTTCCAGTTACATAAGCTCGAAACCTACCAGTAATTCTTGTCTCCCTCACCTCTGAGTTCATGACAATCCTGGCCATGAGCTGTGACCTTCACTCCCACAGTGTCTCTCCAAT
The DNA here is from genome assembly GCF_023721935.1 of Panthera uncia. NCBI lineage: Eukaryota > Metazoa > Chordata > Mammalia > Carnivora > Felidae > Panthera > Panthera uncia. Next base: position 3,983,965 of record NW_026057583.1, read on the forward strand.
GAACCCACTTCTCTCCATTTCCATCATTAGCCTGGTCATCACTCTGTGCCTGGACCACTGTGGTATAAGCCTTTGTAATTGGTCTGCAGTTGAACTCCCATCCACTCTCCAGCCTGCAGCAGAAAGATCTTTCTGAACATAAACCCCAGGTATGTCACCATCTTGACCATAACCCATAACCCTTGACCATAACCACCATAACCCTGGTGGTCATCCAGTTCTCCTGGAGTAAGGTCGAAATTCCACACCGTGGCCCTTGAGGTCCTGCATGGGGTGCCTCAGCTCTTGTCTTGTGCCGTGCCCCCCATTCTCTTGTTGCATTTTCCTCTTCTTCCGGTATGTAAAGTAAATTATAACTTTGTTAGCTGAGTCGTTTTTGTATGTCGTTTTAGTTTTTACTGTGGCTAAATTAGTCTTATATGTTATGGCTTATGGATCTCTTTGCCATCTGGAGAAGGCGTTCTCCAACTTAAGATGACATAAGTATTCTTGTACGTTTTCTTTCCTAGCTTTGATTTTTGCCCTCGATTTATGACTCCATCTTTGGTCTTATGTATGGTGTGAGGTAAGGTTGAATTCGTGTGTTTTCCCATTTGGGATCGATGATTTCACCTGCCATCTCTAACCCCTTCACTCTCCGGGAAGGGTCGTAAACTAAGTTCCTATATTGTCGCATCTCTGGAGCCACCATTTTGTTCTGCTAATCTCCTTGGTTTTTGCTGCTGACACAAAAAGAAAAGACACCCATGACTACAACTTCACAATGTATTTCAAATTCTGATAGAATGACCTCTGCCAAATGGTTCTTACTTTCAAGACTTTCATCATTATTTGTGTGTATTTTTTCTTCACTATGGATTTTAGGTTTCTATAGACTTTTATAGAATTGTCAAATAACCCCAATTCCATGATAAGCCTTGGTGGTGACTTTTATTGGGATTGAATTGAACTCATGGGTTAATTTAGGAGATACATTAGCATCTTATTCTTGCTGATTCTTCCCACTTAAGAACAATGAAGTATTCTTTTGTTTCTTCAAAGTATTGTGGTTTTCATCAGAGTCTTGGTGTGGTTCTCAGTCAGTGTTAATTCCTAAGTACTTAGATTTTTGTTGCTTTGGGGGAAGCAATCTCTATTATGTTCTCTATTTGATTATTGCCTGCATATGGGACAGATAGGGAATTGTGTTATTTCTTTATCGTGCGTCTGACGTATTACCAAACGCTCTTACTAATGTAATGGGTAAGTGGCTGGCTGTGGAGTACACAGTCCTGTCATATGAAAACAATGACTTTTTTTCCTCTTCTGTTCCAATACTCGTGTCTTTTAATATCTTATTTCTTGTTTTGTTTTATTGTACTGGAGGTTGGAGAGAGCAGTAACTAATAGTGTGTGCAAGAAAAGAAAGTATGTGGGCTAGTTTGATGGATGAAAAGCTGACCTAGGGAGGGATGAACAGGGGAAGGGAGGAAAACAAAGGACTGGCACAGCTTGGAAGCTCATCCCCTGGCTTCCCTTACAGGAAAGGGAGAAGAGGACCGTGGTACTCCAGTTCTGGGAAAATGAACAGGAAGAGTGGGACACCTGAATGCAAAGGGAGGAGAACTTCATTCAGATGTTGGGAGAGGAAAGAATGAGTTCGATTCTAGGCGGGTGGAGTTGATGGCCCACGGGACCTTCGAGTGGAGAGTCCACGAGGCATCGGGGTATTTAGGGATCAGCATGGATCCTTATTTCAGATGAACAGCTGCTCCCACGGAAACCATCTGGGTTTGCCCCCCCGGCCTCAGGTCTGGACTGGTGTCAGACGGGGCGTCAGATCAGGTGGGGCGCGGGAGCTGTGCAGGGAACGTCTTGGCCATCGGGAGGGGGTCACGCGGGGTCACTTGGAGCTAGGGATTTTCGGTGAGTGAGGGCAGGTGTGCACGCCAGCCCGACCCCAGCCACGTCAGCCCCTGGGATAATCTCAGGATTCAGGTTCTGGATAGGAGCTGGTCAGTGAGCTGGTGATGCACATGCATTTGTATTTCTTTTTTCCAAACATCCACGATGTTATTAAACTGCATTTGTAAAAAAAGCTGGGTGATTTTTTTCAAGTCTAGGAAGGGTTGGTGAGTGCCGACGGTGGGTCAGGAGAAGGAGTGTTTAAGTCCCCTGTGTGTCTGGAGATGAGGCCGAACTTGAATTTTGATGGGAACTGGTCTCGTCCCCTCTGACACCAGGTAGGATTTATCTGCACTGTGTTTGGACCTCGGGCCGTCATTATCTCTGATGCGGCTGTTGCGGATCAAAGAGGGAGGCGGTGGACAGCCGTGTCACCACCCCACTGTCACCTGCACGGGGACCTTCACGCTGACTTCCAGGGTGCTGGGCTGGGGTCCGGCACATCATTACCCAGATTAATGAGGACAGATGGGTTTTTGTATAATCAGCCTTGCTGTGCTGCAAGTCGGATTGGGTCGCCAGGTGGAATATTTCAGTAATGAATTCTTACAAATATAGCAACCAATTCTGACTTAGAAAAAAAAAAAAGGAGCGCCGGGGTGCTAGCGGGTAAGAGGGAGGCCCTGCGTTATTTTACATGAGGTTTGCCAGAGGGCTGGCAGGCAGTTCAAGACCGGCAGCCTACGGTTTCCGTCCCCTTACTAACAGGTAACAAGGGACGACGTGGGGCCTCGCCCTTCCCTGTTCTCACGGCCTCCTCTTCCTTAGTCTTTCTCCGCGTCCCAGGCTGCCCGGTGGTTAAAGCACAGCCACCCCAGGTACCTCCGCGGGCTCCTTGAGCAAAACGGGCGGTACCCAAGCGTGGGGCAATTGAGAAGAGGGGCTGGCTGCAGGACTGGGCTGGGGAGAGACAGGCATGGCAGAAGGCGGCGAGGGGTGGGGGTGGGGGGACACCTGCCAGCTCCAAGGTCGTGCGCCAGGGGCGTGGCCAGAGCGCCAGCCGGCAGGTGCACCCGTCCGTGCTCCGGCATCTGAGGACCCACCAATTGTAGGTGGGTTTTGTTTGTTTGCTTGTTTGCCTTATTTTGTTTTGTTTTGTTAAGAAATGGGACCATATCTGCCAAAGGAGGTGTTCAACCTTCCCTGTGCTTTTCCTGGTTGCCAGCAAAATCACCCCTTCCCAGCTGTTTCCTTTTTCTATGAATTTGCCTCATTCAAAATAAAAGGAGGCATCTCCCCGCACAAACCCCATCTCCTCACTGCATTTATCAAAGTTTACGATGCACTTGGTTGTTTTTTTCCTTCTACCCAGCAATCTGTAGGTGCCAGCACGTGAAGAAAAGTGGAATGGAGCTGCTTTCTGTCATTTTTTTTTAAAAAGCTTGTGGGTGTGAGTATTCATAAGAGTATTATTGATAATGGCTCCAGATGGAAATAATTCAAATGTGTAGCAACCGGAGTATCACTCAGCACTAAAAAGGAATGTGCTACAGATACACGCTCGGAGGGGGTGAGTCTCGAAAACATGCTCAGCGAGAACAGCCGGTCACAAAAGGCCTCCTACTGAAGGATTCCGTTTACACGAAACCTTCATACCAGCCACATCCGCAGAGACGGAGGTAGGTTAGTGGGGCCGCGGGGAGGGAGGGTGCAGGGCGACTGCTGGGGTGCGGGGTTTTCGTTTGGGCGCCGGGATGAAGGCGTTCTAAAATTGCAGTCTGGCCTGAACAATCCTGCGAGAACAGTGTGCTTTAAACGGGTGAATCGTATGACACGCGAATTATATCTCAATAAAACTCCTATACGTGCGTGTGGTGACACGTTGGTATGTGTATAATGGTTTTTCCTAATAAGATATATAAGAAATTGTAAACAGGGGTGACCTGTGGCCAAAAGGAGTAGGAGGGGAACACTCACACTTCCCGTTTTATATCTGTCCTTAATGCGAAAGTGTTGTTGTAAATAATTTTTTACACGTTTGTTTATTTTTGAGAGAGACAGAGCGTGAGCGAGGGAGGGACAGAGAGAGAGGGAGACACAGGATCCGAAGCGGGCTCCAGACCCCGAGCTGTCAGCACAGAGCCGGACGCGGGGCTCGAACCCATGAACCGTGAGATCATGACCTGAGCCAAAGTCAGATGCTTAATTGACTGAGCCCCCGGGCGCTCCTCAAATAGATATTTCTTTTTTTTTTTTTTAATTTTGAAAAAAATATTTATTTATTTTTGAGAGAGAGACAGAGTGTGAGCAAGGCAGGGGCAGAGAGAGAGGGAGACACAGAATCCGAAGCAGGCTCCGGGCTCTGAGCTGTCAGCACAGAGCCCGACGCGGGGCTCGAACCCATGAACGGTGAGATCATGACCTGAGCCAAAGTTGGACCCTTAACTGACTGAGACACCCAGGCACCCCTTAAAGTGTTTTCTTTTTAATTTGAGAGAGAGAGAGAGAGAGAGAGAGAGAGAGAAGCAGGGGAGAGGGGCAGAGGGGGAGAATCCCAAGCAGGCTCTACACTTAATGTGGAGCCTGACACAGGACTCGATCCCACGACCCTGAGATCAATGACCTGAGCTGAAATTAAGAGTCTGAACTCGCAACTGACTGAGCCATCCAGGCGCCCCCCCCCCCCCAACAGTGTTACAGTGTTTAAGCCACTTACTATATTACTTTTATTTATAAATAAAAACTCACAAATATCTACACTGCTTCTCTTAGCATGTTGCATAATAAATTTTAAGACTCAACTTTTTCCTAAATGTTAGTTTGTTTTCCTTCATGAGATCGCAACATGCATAAGGACAGGACTGTACATATGTCTTGTAGAATGTCCTCAAGGTCAAAAGTGGTAGAGAGTGGGCACATGGTAAATGCATGCTGCCCTTCAAAATATGTTCCCTTGACCCAGAGATTTTTTTGAAAATGAAAGAAGAGATTGCCCACAGGAAAAGATTGGGATTTTTATCATTTCCCAGAACTAATATTTACTGAGTATATACTATGGCCATGCATTGTGCAAAAACATGCCATATCATCTGATATAACATCATATCCAACATATAGTAAATGTAGTAAGCGCTCATCAGTGTGGCCTATAATGAACAAGAATCTGGAAATTAATGGGCTCAGGGTTGGCTCAGCAGCTTAAAGATCCCCTCAAGAACCCGAGTCCTTTTTGTCTTTCCATTCTGCCGTCTTCAGTGAGTCCGTATTGGATGGCCTCATGGTCGTAAAGTGGCTGCCGCAGCTCCAGCATTATGTCTCCACAGAACAGCATTCCAAGCAGGAAAGAAGAGGAAAACAGGACACGGAAACAGACCTCTTCTTTGAGAAGTTCTCATCATTGATTAAGGATGAACATCTTTCCTAGAAGGCCCCACCAGACTTTCTCTTTATAGAATTGTGTCTTGTGTCCTTCCCCAGACCAAAGCAGTTTCTGGCAAAAAGGGATGTAACTGACTTTGACCAATTATGATCCATATTGTGGGGTGGGGCACAAAACTGATGTCCTGTTGCGGGGGTCCAGGGGGAGGACCACCGGTCTCCGCCACAAATGAGGTAAGGTAGGGTACTGTTACTGTCCCCGTTTTACAGGCGGATAAAACTCTAGCAAAAGGGTAATTTCTCCATGGTCACGCACACACACATCTCTCCAAGCAGCCAGGGTTCCAACAGCTGACTTTTGAGCTCTAGCCATCAGGTCTTTGCCATTGCATTATGGTGCCTTCCTCAAAAACCCACCCTGGCCAAGAACCCAGATTGACCTAGAATATAAAATTTTAGGCGTGCCTGGGTGGCTCAGTCGGTTAACCGTCTGACTTCGGCTCAGGTCATGATCTCACCGTTCATGGGTTCGAGCCCCACGTCGGGCTCTGTGCTGACAGCTCGGAGCCTGGAGCCCGCTTCGGATTCCGTGTCTCCCTCTCTCTCTGTTCCTCCCCTGATCATTCTCTCTCTCTCTCTCTCTCTCTCTCTCTCAAAAGTGAATAAACATTTTTAAAAAATTTTTTAAAAGAATATTAAAATTTAAACGCATAAAATATAAGTATTTAAAATATAACGACATGAAATATAAATACATAAAATAGACAATATTTGCATTGGGAGGGACATTAAGATTCAATAAAGTGCCGCCTCGACCAGCAATGTCAGCACCGCCTGGGAGCTTCTTAGAAGTGCAGATTCTCAGGCCTCAACCCAGACCTCCTGCATTAACGACTCTGTGGGTGGAGCCCAGAAATCTATGTTTTAGAGCTGACACCTGCTAAAGTTTGAGAGCCACGGACCTGTTGCAACCCCTTCGCTTTAGAGCCTGATCCAGTTTCTTCCGCTAGCAAGGGGCAGACGCGGAATTGTAGGTGGGCCTGAATTCTGAGACCAACATTGGAATTCTAGACTCTCCCCAAGCCTGCACGTGGGCAGAGACGTCGCATTTTTTAACAGCCTCAGATGCACACGTCTCATTGACAACGGCGCTAATAAGCAGCCAGCACCACGCGGAGGCATTGTGCTACGCCCTCACCGGGGCTCATCAGGTCCTCGAGCGACCCAGTGACGTGGGCGTTCTGACCTCCGTTTTGCAGATGAGGGAACTGAGCCACAGAGGAGCGAGGCAGACCCTCATCGTCCTCCAGCCGGAAAGCGGGAGGACCGAGGTTCAGATGCATCTCCTCCAGACGCAGGTGTGCGTGTGGCCAAGCAGGTGAGCAGGTGGAATCCGAATCTGAGCCTCGGCCTCCCCGTCCCCGCCCCGCCCATGCAGGAGAGAAGCCACCACCGGGGGGGCCCCTGTCCTCAGCCAGGCTTCCAGCTGAGGGCAACAGGCAGGGAGTCTGGCCGTCGTGGAGGTTTCCGGAAGCTGTGCGGGCTGTGTGGGCTGCAGCTGTGAGCAGGGCGCTGGCCCAGCTCCCTCCTCCCGCCCTGGGCTGCAGTGGCTCTTTCCGGCCACCTCGGGAAGCCTCCTGTCTCTCTCCCGCTTTGCCAAAGCTCCGCAGGCCGTGAGGAAGTTGGCTTTGGCTTGGTGGCCTGGGGGACTGCATCGGGGAGGAGAGAGGAGGAGCCCCCAGCTGCCAGCATCTGGCCAGCTGCTGTCCCTCAGTTGGAATGCCAGCCCGAGCGTCCCTGGGGGCTGGTCCCTGGAGTGTCACGGTGCCAGGCTGTGCCGGAGGGAAATCGCTACGACGGCCTGCGCCTGCGGGGGGCCCCCCCACCTGGTGCCAGCAGTTACTGATCAGAGCGGGTTGTCACAGGATGATGGGCGGTCACAGCCGGAGGGGACTGGAGAGGCCACAGGGCCCAGTGGCTTTCACACTCTTTAACACGGCAGAGCCTTTGCTTCAAACGAACTCGTAGGCAATGAAAAACCAATACAGAGAGCTGGAGAGTGGAGGCCGCTCAGAGCCCGGGAGCTCCGTCCACAGGGCCCTGTGGCAGCTGGACCAACACCCATTTCCACACAGATAGAAACAGGACAGACGGTGCGTGGGATCCCAACCTGCGGGGCAGGGCCACGGTGCTGAGCCCGGGATCTCGGACTCCCAGAGATCAGACACGGGACCACACGGGTGTGGTCCAGACACGGGAGCCCCTCGGGGACGGGACACGGCTGTGCCGGCCGTGGGGCTGCTAGTCTGTCCCGAGATGCCGTGGGGAAGCCTCGTCCGGTCACAGTGGAGAATCCGTGACATTTAGGGGAGAGGGGGGCCTCCTCCCAAAGGCTGGAGAGGTTTGAGCCAAGACCCCGGGGGTCGCCCCAGGTCACAGAGCCAGGAAGCCTGAGGTCAGCTGGGGTCAGCCTTCTGTATAAAGAAATTTCGGGAATGGAGTGGGGGCTTCTTACAGACATGCCCTTGGCAGAGGTCAAACGTGAACCTTTCAAAGACTGGCTGAAGAGTCTTGGGGGAAAACTGATGGAGAGGCAGCCCCAGGGACGGCCTGGTGCCCTCGGCCCATGAGGAAGTTGCCAGAGGAACCGAGGGGTTGTTCCTGGGGCGGTGTGTGTGGTGCTTAGGTGGTGCCAGGCCAGGAGAGGGGAACGAGGCAGAGCCGTGGGGACCACGGTCCTCCAGAAACGCTCCCCAGCTGCTCCCCAGAGGAGACCAGACCTGTACTTGGGTCTAGACTTCACCCAACACCACGAGTCTTCAGGTTTTCTGCAGACTCACCAGTGCCTGGCCCCCAGCTGCCTTTCCAGGCTTTCCATGGCCCCGGACGGACACGCCATGCCCGGCCCTGTTTATCGGATTCTTCCAGTTCTCAAAGGACACGGACCTTCACCCGATGCCATGGACTTTATGTAGCTGCACGTTTGGGGGTTCGTTTCAGACTGAAGACTTCCTCCCGCCCCCCACCCCACTGAGCTCAGCTCACCGAGCCCAGCCTGCCTGCTCGGCTTTCGCCAGGCATCCGATCCAGCCTGCCGTGTGGCTGGGCTCTCGGCAAACCCTGTGTAAGTCAGTCCTACCTCGATAGACCTTCACGTAGCCATTTAAACTACCCCGGCGTGTGCTTTCCTTACAGACTTTGTGGGACTCCTGTGTCTACGTTTCCTGGGTTGCTTCTTATGAATTAGAGGAGGGTTGGTACCCACCCCCCTCCCCCACCCCCGGCACGGGCTCTGGAGTCAGGCAGCCTTCAGCTTTGGGTAAAATAATACCCGCTGGTGACTTCGGGCGAGAGAACGTAACCTCTCTGAGCCTCATTTCCATCATTTGTAAATGCCGCCGCGATAGAGGTCATGCATATAAAATGCTTCTCGCGGAGCCTCGCACACAGCAAGCACGCGGAGGTGTCAGCGGAAGCCTCACCGTGAACGGAGCTTGGAAAAGCAGGGTTAAGGGCTTGCGCTGGGCAGGGGGTGAAGGGAGAAATAAAAAGTTGGGTAACTTTCGAACAGGAAATTGCTACTTTTATCTAAGAAGAAATGAGACATACGGCTGTAAACTTACGTAAAACCCCATCGCCTGTCACCTCGGAGGCGAGTTTAGTGGGGACAGTGGCAGAGGCGGGGCAGGGACGAGTCTAGTAGGGACAGTGGCCCCCTGAAAGCCACTCCATCTCGCCACAGCTCCTGGGGGGGGCAGGGGCACCTCAGCTAGCAGGGCGGCCTCTTGAGGATGCCCCCCTGGCCCGTCACGGGGGTCCCGAGACGTTCCCCGAGCATCCTGGCTCCCACCCAGCCACACGCTCGCCCTGAGCTGAGCCACGTCTTGGGTTTCTTCTCGCTCACGTGTGTCACCTGCTCTGGAGCCCACGGCCGCTGGCTGGAGGGTCTCAGGGGTGAGGGGAGGGTGTGAGGCTGGGGGTCCTTGCAGAAGGCCGTGGGTCCTGGCAAGGCTTCCAGAACGGGGAGGGCCGGCGTGGGATGGTTACATCACCCACTAGTGGTTACCTGAGGCTGCCTCTTCTGAGGGTGAAGCAAGAAAGAATTTGCATGAAGTAGTTGTGTGCATTGTGTGCATGAGTGTGCACATGCGTGTGTATATGTGTGTGCACGTGTGGGCATGTGTGAGAAAAGGACAGAACGATCACTGAACCTAATGGGGCCTCACCAGTGTTTTTCTCCTTGAATGCCCTAAATGTTAGAAATGCCACCCTTCCGTGGGAGCCCCCCACTCGCCCAAACTTGACTCTGCCTCGCCTGCAAAGTCCTCCCTGGAGCTGCCTCAAGGTCCTGGCCGTGACAGGCTAAGATTAATGACACTGGTAATGATAAGCCATCGGTGAGTTCCTATTGTAAGTAGGCAGCGTGCACGCGTGCTTGACCTCAGCAACAGCCCTGAAAAGCAGGCAGTGATTTGAACTTGACAGGTTTGGAAACAGAGGCGCCGGGAGCTGGGGTGGCTCGCCCAAGATCACCCTGGGACTTTGGGTGGTGCTGCAAACCCGCCTGTCCCGGGCCCCCGCGGCAGCGGACCTCCCCAGCACCAGCACGGACGTCCTCTGTCCTGCGCCCACATCCTTCAGAAGACGGTCCACACTCCACTCTGGCGCAGTGATGCGATACGTGGGGACCGCGTTCCCAGCTCCCATCTGACCTTCCGGCAGCCCGTCCCTCCCCGCTCTTTCTTTGTCCGTTTCTCTCACTGGGTCGCTCCTTAATTCTGATCTTCTGGCGTCGACCCCTGCTTCTCGAATGGGGCTTTTCCAAGGCCTCGGGCTCACTCGGTGTGTTCGACACGGGTTGAGCTCGCGCTATTGAAGAAAGCCCCGACTGTGACGATGGGCAAGCATGCCACTTCCCTTTTGCTGCCCGGGTCACGCGTTTTATTTTATTTTTATAATAAGCCTCTGCCTCTTGTCCGCACGGCTCACTAATTGCCTGTTCTCCTAGGAAGGATGCCAGCCACGCTTTGCCGAAACCAAGCAAAATCATGCAGTAATGATCTGCTAATTTCCTCCAAACCATTATTTATTTATTTGCCTACTTTTCTCTTTATGATGGTGAAGAGACTGGGGGGGGGGGGAGAAGAAGAGGGAGAGTTTAATTCTCCAAGAGACAATCGCGTTCTCCCAGAGAGAGAACAAATTCCCTACAAATTCCCACAGGACGTCGTGTCTAACTTTTCATCCCTCCCTTATTTCGAAATTAGATCCCTCTTTCAGGACGTTGGTACCCAGCTTGGGGTCAGAGCAGGGACTGGCCTGTTCTAGGAGGAGCCTGCGGAGGCAGGGGGGCTTGGGGCCGCCTTCCCCGCCAGGCAGGGGCAGGCACAGTGCCTAGGACACACAAGAGGCCCTCGGAAATGTCCTAATTTCATTTGAACTTAGAATAAAGGCAACGAACATACTCGAAGCTAGATTATATTTGCCTTTATGTCAACGCAGTTGTAAAATATAATTAAAAAAAATGTTTAATGTTTATTTATTTTTGAGAGAGCGGGGCAAGGAGGGGCAGAGAGAGAGAGAGACACGGAATCCGAAGGAGGGTCCAGGCTCTGAGCCATCAGCACAGAGCCTGACACGGGGCTGGAACCCACGAACTGTGAGATCGTGACCTGAGCCGAAGTTGGACGCTCAACCGACTGAGCCACCCAGGTGCCCATATAATGTAATTTTAAATCTCATTTTCTGGCGGACGGGGGCCATGGGAGTCATAATTTGGCCCCACGTTCTCTGGTCACCAGAGATGGCAGGCTCACTCTCTTCTCCCTGCCTCCTTCCCCCTCTCTCACCCTCTCCTTGCTCATTTCTCGCCGGCCTTCTCGGGATCTGTGTTTCACAGCCAAACAGCAGGTGCCGACCTTCCCGAGGAGACAGACTGCTGATGAGACAGCAGGGCAGGGTCTGGGGTGATGCTACTCATGTGGCCCTGGACCCTCCCCCGCCCTGACCCTGGATCACCTTGCGGTCACCCCACTGCTGACAACCACCGAATGACAGAAGAGAAAGGGATGTGAAAATCAAGTGCGGTAAGTTTCCAAACCATTTTTCAGCGGCAGAACATTACAAAGCATGACACGAAAGCATTTACAGGATCACACACACACACACACACACACACACACTGTGTCAACCACGCAGGAGCTGCCCAAATGAAGGGATGACCCCCACCTCAGCACCCCCGGGGGCCCCTGGAAGTCTGGGCACGTGTAGGGCCTCCTGTCGCCACCCCGGCCCAACACGGCCCACCCGGGCCGCACCTCTTCATGTCGGGGGAGACGGGGGTCCCCGGAAGGCTGACTGACGTCTTGCCCAAAGCCCCCAGGCTTGTTAGTGGCTGAGGCCTCGTGAGCCCCGGGCACCCTTCCGACCTTTCTGTTCCTGGACCACACGCCAGGGACCTTTCCTTTCGTTTGGCCGAAAGGACCCTTCGATGCCCCTTTAGGAAACACAGGTTAACACGGAGAGGAATGTGGGGGCACAGGAAACGCCAGAAGTCCAAAACCACACTCCTGGAAACTCCTCTCCACCACAGGACACTGTGAAACAGGCCTCACTTACGGGGTACACGCCAGGAGCCGCACCCCAGTCCTTCCATATGCTTTGCTTCCTCCGTAGGGAGAGGGGAGCCCTCCTCTGTCCCCTGCAGATGTGACCCCTCCTGTGTCTCCTCCAGGTCCCCCGGCCCGACAGGAGGCTGCCCTTTGGCCCTCGGGAAGCCCATCCTCAATACTAACTGACGAACAGAAGGGCCGATCGTGCCTTTAAAGTCCTGCAAGAATGTTTTCAGTCATAATTCACAGGACTTGGGCTCCGCTCCCAGCAGAGCCAGCAGGCGGCCTAGCCCAGGCAGGAAGGGGGGAGGGCAGCTTCTTTCCAAACCTTTGTCCTACAGATACGACTTCACTACAAACACTGCAGGACCTAAGCCACGGGACAGAAGCCGTGCAAAGGCACCGCGGCCTTACGCGCCGTGCCTTTGCACGTCTGTATGTGTGTGTGTTTGCCGTACCCTCACCTTGTAAACGTTGCCTTTATAGAAGTGGGGACACATTTACACACTTTTGCGTCACCTGCTTTGCAACTTTCCCACCCTTTATTCGAAACTGTTTCTTGGGGCGCCTGGGTGGCTCCGTCGGCGAAGCGACCAACTTCGGCTCAGGTCACCATCTCCCGGTTTGTGGGATGGAGCCCCGCGTCGGGCTCTGTGCCGACAGCTCGGAGCCTGGAGCCTGCTTCGGATTCCGTGTCTCCCTCTCTCTGCCCCTCCCCTACTCGCGCCCCGTCTCTGTCTCTGTCTCTCTGAAAAATAGACGTTAGTTTTTTTTTTAACGTAACATTTTCCTATTGGGAAAGCTTCTCTATCAGCGTTCTAATCCCCGCATGGTGGTCCTTGCACCGGATACGCTGTAGTGAACGGAACAGCCTCACGTTGTAAATTGTTCGTTTCTTCCCAGCAGCTTTGCTGCCCTGGAGGTGCGGAGTAGTTTGCAAAAAGAGAATCCGGCGTTTCACCTTGGTAGGAGAACATGAAGGGAGGAGGGTTCTTTGTGTCTCTTCTCCCCCGTCTTTGCTCTCCCTTCTTTTTAAAAGGAAGCCAAAGCCTGAGCTGCTTTGTGGCAGGGGCGTGAAGGCACTTTTGTTTGGATAAGTTTCAGTTTATTGAGAGGATTATGCAAAGTGGCTTTGTCTGGGGAGGAGTTTGGGTTTATGAATGGTGGAGGGGGGCGGCAGGGTGCGTGTGTGTATGCGCGGGCTGGGCACCAGGAATGCCTGCGGAGGGCGGGCGGTGGGCAGGGATCGCCAGCCAGGCATGGGAGGAGGCAGGGGGCATGGCCAGAGGAGGCCTGGCGGGCTGGGGAAAAGAAACCTTCCATATCCACCAAGACTGGATGCCGTGGGAGGTTCCTGATTCCTTTGACTGGAGACCCTGGGAGGAGAGGGGTCTCCCCAGACAGACAAGACTCCTTTCCTGACACAGTTGGGGGGCGATGCTGTTACGTCTGTTTTGATCGAAACGTTCTAAAGTCATACGGTTATTTCCTGCACATCCAAATCCGCACAGTAAGGAATTTACTCCGTGACTAAAGTTTCAGTGCCCGTCTTTGCACTGATCTGCAATTATCCCCGAGAGACTCAAACCTTAAAGTGGAAGAACTGGGTTAAAAAGGATATGCATTTTTTAAAAAATGTTTTTATTTTATTTTTGAGACAGAGAGAGAGAGAGAGAGAGACGGCATGAGCAGGAAAGGGGCAGACAGAGAGGGAGACACGGAATCCAAAGCAGGTTCCGGGCTCCGAGCTTTCAGCACAGAGCCCGACACGGGGCTCGAACCCATAAGCAGTGAGATTTCCACACAGCATCTTCTGGGCCCTGTCAGTGATCGAATCCCAAAGCCTTTGGCCGTGAAGCAAGCTTCCTCAGTGGCTTGATTTTCCAGAAGGAACTCCCTGAAACCCTTTCCCGACTGGGGTCCCGTGAGGCAATAAAGCCATACAGAAAATGACGCCAGGGATGACTCCCTCTCCCAAGGTTGGTACCTAGCTACAACTGTTCTAGATTCCTGGGGAAGAAGTTAATTTGGTGCTTACAAGGGATGTCTTGGAGCTTCAGGGCTTAATTCTGCCCTGGGGTGGGGGGGAGCCCAGTTGGGAGAAGCTGCTGGAATCTTGCCAGCCATGGCTCCTAGTTGCACCTTCTAGAAGACTCTTCCTTGAAGGTCCTGGAGGCTGGCGTGGAGACGATCACCTTCTTTGGGATCTTCTCCTGCCCTTTGTCCTAGAAGCACACGTTTTACGGTGAACAGTCAAAAGTCTTTTTTTTTTGTTTGTTTTAATTTTTTTCATTTTCGACCCTGGGATCATGACCCGAGCTGAAATCAAGAGTTGGACGCTCAACCAACTGAGCCACCCAGGAGCCATGCTTTTTCTTTCTAACTGGGTTTCTTTAGCAATTTATAATTCCCTTTAAAACTTGGAAGACTTCCGGGGCGCCTGGGTGGCTCAGTCGGTTAAGCGTCCGACTTCAACTCAGGTCACGATCTCGCGGTCCGTGAGTTTGAGCCCCGCGTCGGGCTCTGGGCTGACGGCTCAGAGCCTGGAGCCTGCTTCCGATTCTGTGTCTCCCTCTCTCTCTCTGCCCCTCCCCTGTTCATGCTCTGTCTCTCTCTGTCTCAAAAATAAATAAACGCTAAAAAAAAATAAAAAAATAAAAAAATAAAACTTGGAAGATTTCCGATTTCTTTTCTTTTCATTGAATGCTGTGTGTCAGCAACTCTCTCTCTCTCCCCTCAATTTCCATCCTGGTTTCCTTGCTCCCCTCATGCAACGATTCCGGCAGCCACGGTGGAAAGCCACGCTTGAGGAGGACACGCCCTCAAGGCAGCAGTGCCTGGGGCCACTCGGGTCCCCTGAGCCGTCTCACTGGGTTTTTGCCACTCAGAGCGCCTTGTGCTCCTCGGGGTCTAGAAAGATTTGGCTTTTGCAAATACCTTCCCTCCCTCCCTCCCTTCTTCTTCTCTCTCTCTCTTCCAGCTGATAGAAACTGGCTTTCAGTCTATTTGAACTGAAACAGACAGGGTGTTCTAGCCCTCACCTTTAGTGTGTGACCTGGACAAGCCATCTCTTCTCCCACAGCCTCCGTTTCCCCGTTTGTCAAACGAGAGTTGACAGCAGGCGTTCTGTAATATTCCCCACCAACCCTCCAACAGGGAAGGACACTATGATTCTAGAAATAGGATCTCTTGTCTTTCTCTTTTCCTCTCCTCTCGATCCTAGAAGGACGCCTAGCATTCTGAGAAAGAATTAGGAACGGTGAAAGCGATGAAGGCTGGATTCTGCCATGGCTGCAGCCTCCTGCTCTCTGCGGTGTACACGGGAGGGGGGCCGGACACATACCGCACTCCGATCTGCAAGAACAGCTGTAAATCCTTGCCCCGGATTCTGAGCCGAGCGTGAATATGAAAGTCAGACCAGCTCCCGGCCCGCGCAAGCTGTTGTGTATCAGTTTCTAAAGCAAGTTGCGTCTCGTGTTTATTTTACCACACCTTCAGTGGCAGGTAATCCCTTGTGTAAAAATGAGATGTGTTAGGGGCGCCTGGGTGGCTCAGTCGGTTGAGCGTCCGACTTCGGCTCAGGTCACGATCTCACGGTTTGTGGGTTCGAGCCCCGCCTCGGGCTCTGCGCTGACAGCTCGGAGCCTGGAGCCTGCTTCGGATTCTGTGTCTCCCTCTCTCTCTGCCCCTCCCCCGCTCATGCTCTGTCTCTCTCTGTCTCAGAAATAAATAAACATAAAAAACAAAAAAAAGAGATGTGTTACCCACCCAGAAATTTGCTCCATTGCTTGAAGAGTGATTGTGTACCTGTCTTATCTCTAGTACCAAAAGGTCAACCCCCCGAGAGCAGAGAGTATAATTTTCACCCTCCCCGGGACCTGCGATGTGGGGACAGCCTGGGGACGTCACTGTTAAGGACAAAGCCTGGTTGGGTCGGCCTGTGGTTTTCCCTGGCTTCTCTTTATTCAGTCTGCACGTCCTTGACTCTCTCCAACTCTTTCCCAACGACACACCTTGTGGGAGATGTCTAATGCGGGAACAACCTAGGGGTCTGAAGATCACAAGTATGATGGCCCAGGCATGGAACTGAGGAGAGCATGCTTAAGAGGCCATGATATTGCGACCTCCCTGTGATACCCAGACAAGAGTAGCATCGTGGTACGTGAGTCTGAGCGGAAGGAGTGATGACTTTCTGTACGAGTTCAGAAGATGATGAAAAGGTACCGACTGGGAAGATGCCAGAAAGTTGGGCCATTTATAGATAAATACTAGCTCTCGCCTTCTTTGCTGCTGGCAGGTCAATCAAGGATCCTCGTGTGGGCCTCCGCTACTGTTGAGTATCTTATGAAGACATCTTCACAGACAAAGCAACTTCTAGTGCTTCCAGGGTCAGCTAGGTCTGGGTTTGGGTCTTGGCTGTGCCTTTGTTGACGAGTGTGAACCTGGACACGTCACATTGTCTTTCTGAATCTCTGTTTCCTCACCTGCAAAGTGGAGATAGGAGGACTGTTGTAGGAAGTAAAATGTACTTAAAGTACTTAGCTTAGGGGCGCCTGGGTGGTTCGGTCTGTCGGCTGAGCGTCTGACTTCAGTTCAGGTCATGATCTTGCCGTTTGTGAGTTCGAGCCCTGCGTCGGGCTCTGTGCCGACAGCTCGGAGCCTGGAGTCTGCTTCGGATTCTGTCTCCCTCTCTCTCTGCCGCTTTCCTGCTCATGCCCTCCCTCTCTCTCTCAAAAATAAAAAAAAAAAAACATTAAAAAAAAAAGTACTTAGCTCAATATCTGGAACAATGGAAGGTCAGGTATTAAGGTTCCTCTTAAGAACCTGAGAAAACATGAATGTCCAGGGTTTTAGACAATAAGAAACCCCTACGGGAGTACAACGCTTTCCAACTTACAATATGCTCTCACTTTCATGGGCTCTGCTGATCCCCATGAAAGCCTTATAATTAGGGCTGGCGTGAATTTAAGGAGTTTGGGTGGCTTACCTGGCATTATTCACCAAGTAGGAATGCGTCAGGAACCAGAACCAGAACCAGATTTTCTGACGACTTCCCTGTCCTCATCAGTCCCTGGAAGTCATGATGTCCAGATTGTACGTGTAATTTAATTTCAGCCTGTTTTTTCAGCTTCAGATTTGAAAAATGTTCTACTTCTCGAGATGATGACAGAAGCCTGTAAAAGCCAGCTGGCCAAATTATAAAATTACATTTGTGTTTCATCACTAATAGTTATCAAATTTTTTTGGTTATTTATTCTATAGGAGCTGTGCATATAATTTATTCCATCTGGTTGACCACCAGATGCTTCCGTAGTGAGAATTTTGAGAATTTGTCCATGTTCCCCCCTACATGACTTAGATCAGAGGTAGAGAAACTCCATACTTAGTTCAATCCTATTTGGTTATAGACCAGTTTTCAAAACCAATGTTCTACCTCTCATGCTCCGGTTCAATTATCCTCAGGAAACATGATCATATCTGCATCTGAAAGAAACTTCCCTGGCCTGAGAAGGGACAAGCATCCAAATCGATGGTGTTGGAGGGATACGGAAGGTCATCTATCTTAGTTGTCTGTTCTACGCTTGGTGGCCTGGGGGCCCAGAGAGGGGATGACCGTTCCAGAACTCCTGACTCCCATTTCTGTGTTATTTCCACCACAACAAGCTATCGACTCCTCTGAGGTCTTCAGCCAGAGATGGAAACTTGGGAGAGATGCTTAAGAGTTGGGGCAGATCGGGAAGACAGTAGACAGGAAGGTTGACAAGGCTGTTCCCAGCTGAAAGGTTGACCCCAGGAGCCAGGGAAGAAGTTCTGAGGGTTATTTGGAATAATGGCTCGCCAAAGTCCTGGGCACCAGCAAAGGAATGTGGAAGGGAAGTTACCATTTTTTCTTCCTTTTAATGGTTCATGGAGAGCTTAAGAAAACAAAACCAAAATGTTCCTTTTTCATCCATCTCAGGACGTGGGGTTCTCTGGTGCAAGGATGTCGGGTTCCTGGTCCTGCTCAGCATATGGCACATCTCAAGAACTCAGGAATGCTTGTGGCCGGAATATAGTCTCTTCACAAGCAGGACTCACCATGGGCTCTGAGGTTCCTCCAAAGGGAATGACATATTAATGTGATTAGATACGTTGAAATGCTTCACAGCCGCATGCATTTGTTTGGCTGACGCATAGCCTAGGGCTTCTATGTTAATCGTTTGTATCCCCTGGAATAAAAGCCCCAGCCAAGATGGTTCAAAACATTTCTGGGCGTGCCTGGGTGGCTCAGTCGGTTGAGCGTCCGACTTGGGCTCAGGTCATGATCTCACGGTTCGTGAGTTCGAGCCCCAGGTCAGGCTCTGTGCTGACGGCTCAGAGCCTGGAGCCTGCTTCAGATTCTGGGTCTCCCTCTCTCTGTCCCTCCCCTGCTCACGCTCTGTCTCTCTCTGTCTCTCAAAAAATAAATAAACGTTGAAATATTTACAAAAAATGGTCACAGAGTCTCCAGAAGGAAAATGCAAGGGTCACAGTCCTGTGGTTCCCAGTCTCCTTCCCCTGGAGGCTGTGTGTGGACCACTCTGTGTCACATTGGCTGAGAAATGGTGGCTTGAAGGCTGAACTGTTTAGTAAAGGAAGGGAGATGCGGACGTGCATTTCAGTTCGTAGAGATCAGTGGTCATGATGAAACCCACACAAAAGAATCGCAGTCTGTAGAAATATTAACAAAAGCTTTCAGGCACAAATTACACCCTGTGCAATAATCTAGTAGAGACTTTTAAATTGAATCCTGTCATTGTTACAAGAGCACAGTTCCTGCGCACAGAATCAGATATGGTGGGATATTCCCAATTAATGCGGGGACGAAAGAATATAGCCTGGGTGCATGGAATTGAAATAAAGTGTCAAAAAAGTAACATTTCATACCAATAATTGATATAAGAACTAAAACATTAAATATATAGTTTAAAGCATCGAGGTGACATGCGATCATTTTCAGGCGTTTCGTTAAAACTGGTTTTAACTTTGACTCTGTCTTTTAAAGTTTTCACTTTATCTTTTTTTTTTTAACGTTTATTTATTTTTGAGATAAAGAGAGACAGAGCATGAACGGGGGAGGGTCAGAGAGAGAGGGAGACACGGAATCCGAAACAGGCTCCAGGCTCTGAGCAGTCAGCACAGAGCCCGACGCGGGGCTCGAACTCATGGACCACGAGATCGTGACCTGAGCCGAAGTCGGACGCTTAACCGACTGAGCCACCCAGGCGCCCCTAAAGTTTTCACTTTAAATGGTAATAACGAAACGCTACGATGCGTCGGACCAAAGGCTGAACCGTGGTCGGTGACTCATATACCGTAGCAATGGCCAAGTCGTAAGGAGTTAACACAGAAGTGTAACCAATTTCAGATTTTCTTCTTCCGCTGCTATGGCATAAAATGCTCGCCGGAACCGTTTTCCGCTACTGTGTTCGTTGCCAGAGAAGTGCTTCGGCCCACGCATTTCAGCCACACGCTGTCGACTCCTTCTGTGATGCCTACCACGTCTTCACGGGTAGACTCTAGAACTCTCTGGTCTGTTCATCCGGATCGGAGGTGTGAGCCACGTTTTGTTTGTTGTGTGTTTAGTGGAACAAGTGCTTCTGTGGTCCGGTCCGAAATCTTACCTAGCAGCAGTGGTTCCGGGTGGGCCTGCGGGGTGGACAGGGAGACCGTGGGGGTGGACCTACACGTGGGTCTGTGCCTTTGCTCTTGGACTCGTGAGCTTCGGGTCTCGGGCAGGAGAGCTCGCTCTCTGAGTTCCCACCTTCTTCCTTCCTCTACCGCGGGGCGGTCTTACGGAAATCCCTTGGCGGCTTTCACGCTCACTTTCCCCACCTGTAAAAGGGGTGAATGTTCGTGCTCTGCTCCCTGAGCTGTCGCAGGGGCAGAAGACACGGCACCCGGAAAACTCACAGTGCCCACCCGCTTTCCTCCGTCCCCAGGGGGTGGGCCCGGCTCCCTCTTCTCTTCATTTCTAAGCTCACTGACTAGTAACCACATCGGGGTTTCCCCTTTCCCAGGACTGGCCCACTGGCCGGAGACTTCTGCTGGGGTACTGGACACCTGTGGGCTTGAGCGGCCCCCTCTTTGGCCATCTCTGTTCCAGTCTTTCCCAGCCATCTTGGGGCTGCAAGAGCGGGAGTCTTGGGGAACAGGTGGGGAGTGGGGCCACACAAGGCTGAGGAGGCGCCCTCTCCTGGGCATTTGAACCCTGAAGGAGGACCCTTGGAGCCTCTTCATTCACAGGAGTGTCCCTTCCGCTACATTCCCGTCAAGGCTTCCGGCTCTGCAGCACTTCTCTGACTTGCATTTGAAGTGACGTAGCCAGAATCAGGCCTCCAGCTCCTCTGCTCGTAGCATTACCGTCCAGGGGAGACAAGCGTCTGACCGGCTGGCCTTCCCCCACCCCCGGCAGGACCACCGACGCCAGACGACCAGAGGGAGGCGGGAAGGCCCCTGGCCCCTCAAATCCAGCAGCGGCCATTTTCCCTTCCAGAAGTCTCTCTCCGCCTACCCATCTTTCTAGTTTTCTTTTACTTTCTGCAGAGAAACCCTTGCCCGTTTCCCTCCTTGATGAACCTCTCCCTCTGCAGCACCTCTCTGCCCTCCCTCTCGGATTACAAGCACCGTGTCTTGGAAGTACATCTTTCTCGGGGCGCCTGGGTGGCTCGGTCAGCTAAGCATCAACTCTTGGTTTCTGCTCAGGTCATGATCTCACTGTCCCCGAGTTCGAGCCCCGTACCGAGCTCCGTGCTGACAGTGCGGGGCCTGCTAGGGGTCCTCTCTCTCCCTCTCTCTCTGTCCCTCCCCCACTCGCTCTCTCTCAAGGTAAATAAATAAAACTTAAAAAAAAAAGAAATGCATATTTCTTGAAATAAAACTTTTGAAGGCACATTAACACAGAACCTAATGAAGCTAGGTTCTCTGTGAAACATCTTCACTGTGTTCTTTATTATCGTCAGACATTTTTTTTTTTCTCGAACGAGCAGCCTTCTTGCTCTGAGCCCCAGCTCCTCTGCTCCTGGAATGGAGCGTCACGCCATGAAACCTCAGCCTGGAACCGTGGGCCGCCTTCTGTTCTGAGAAGCCTTCGGCTGTATTCTCACTGGCCGCCCAGCCTCCACGCTTTGGTCCACCAGGGGTTACGAAGAGCACCTTTTTGTTTGTTTGTTTTGTTTGAGTGACGTGCCATTGTGTGCCTCTCGCACAGTGGGAAGTTTCTGGCCCCTGCCTCCGCCATCCCTCCTTCTCCAGCCACGTTGGCTTGTGACCTCATTCCCCGCGAAAGGATTCCGTCGAAGGCACGTTCGTTTGTTTGAGTGCGTGTGATCGAAGTCACTTTGGAAAAAGGAGGTTCGTTACGGCGTCCGCTCTCGTGGAAAACACACAGCATCTTATGGCAATTTCAAAAAGCCTTTTTATGTTTCCCCTGAAATATTAACCCGTTACAGCTTGCTTAGAATCGGTAATTCAAATACTGGTGTGCAAGTGAAAGAATTCCAATCTTCACGGTCTTTTCCTACAGAGACCACGTATCGATACTCATCCATCACCACTCAGTCTCAAGGGGGTAATTTGTTTGCTTATTATTATCCCCATAAAGGATTAGGGGCCACCTGTGGGCACTCACAGCAAGCACCAGAGGAAGGGGCCAAAGATGCGTGAAACAAGGTCACTCTGGTGCGCCGAGTAGAGCAGTCAGCCGTAAACCCGTTTTGCTAGAGGTTTCTAGAAGACTCTAGATTGTTCCGAACCAATCACAAACCCCGTTTTCCCTCTGCTTCCTCTGCTCAGGATGCTATGGAGCTGAAACGTTTCCCCAGTGGCCCGTGTGCCAGGAAGGGCTACATGTCCCGCTCCGGCCAGGGAGACGTCTTCGGCTGGGGCTTCCCATTTCTTTGCTGATGTGTGTTCATAACCAGTGGAAGCATTTTGATCATGCTTTAAAGTCTCTGTCAGAGACTCCTGACATCTCTCCCGTGTCAGTGTCGGCATCTATCGATTGTCTGCTTGTTTGTGTTTTTGTCAATTCACGTTGAGATATTCCCGGGTGATGGTGTGACGAATGACTTGTGATTAAATCCTGGGCATTTTTGCCTAACGATGTAAGGCATTGGATTGTATTTAATTCTACTTCAGTGGTTTTTTTCTTGACACTATTGTAGCAGGGGAGGGGGCCTCTTTGTTACAGTCAGGTGAATGTTGGGGCTCAGGTCCCCCCCACCTGTGATGACACCCCCATGGTTGTAGAGGGCTCCTTTTTACTGCTGGCTGAAGATGTCCGTTCTGGGTCCTCTGACGCTGTGGGGTGGGAGCGCATGACCAGCCAGCAGTGATGAAGGTTGTGTCTTTTCACTCGGCCTTCTCTGACACCATCTGGGGTGTGTGTGTGTGTGCGAGTGTGTGTGTGTAGGGGCGCCTTGTGACAACGTTGGGGGGGTCACAGATTTTTCTACGGTATTGGCTGGAGTAGACGGGTTACTGTCTCAAAGATTTCTGTTCTTCTAAGCTGCTGCTTTCCCGATGCTTTGTCA
The DNA here is from genome assembly GCF_023721935.1 of Panthera uncia. Lineage (NCBI taxonomy): Eukaryota > Metazoa > Chordata > Mammalia > Carnivora > Felidae > Panthera > Panthera uncia. Next base: position 4,006,391 of record NW_026057583.1, read on the forward strand.
AGAGAGAAAAGGCTTTCTTATCTGTGCTTTTTGGAGTCTCCTGGTTGCCAACCTCTTTGGTTCCAAATCTAGAATACATAAGGCTAACAGAAAACCCAGGGCACTTACCACTGTTTTTTTGATCTTTGATCTTTGACCATTGATCTTTGACTCTTGAGGTCTCTAGCTGGTCTGTCCTCTTCTGTCCGTGTTTCAGGGTCCTCTTATATTTGTTTTAGATATAATGGCTGGGGTTTTTCGTTGTACTTAGCAGGAGACAGAGGGAGAAGTGCATCTACGTCCTGGAAGCAAAAGTGCACAGATTGTATTCTGAGGCCACCGGGTGGGCTTCTTTCTCAAGGGGAGAGTTCAGGTGGGAGGAACCTTGGCTTTTGCCCTCTGCACTTCCGTGAAACTGACGCCGATGTTGGAGAGGGTCACAGCCGTCCTGTGACCCTGAGTGTGAAAGGCAGGTGGTCACAGGTGGCACAGCTGGAACACACAGGGGTCTGAGTGGCCATCTCCTGGGTAGCTTGCCAATTCTTGTTCCAAGGAAAAAGTAAATCCCTATGTGCTTCTCATCGATCACAACCTAATTTAATTCCATCAGATACAAAGCTCATTTGTTACAGGAGTTGCTGAACCAGTGAGTAGTAATTATCCTGGGGACCTGTACGGTCTCTCTACTCTTCTCCCCTTCCCACAAGTACCCGTAATTTGTCCCTGGGCTCAACACCGTAGGGATACATTTGAGTTTTGCCAAAACATGCACCCTTTGGTACATTTCCCTTCCTTACTTTGTTTCAGTCCATAGGATAAGTCATTATAGATGATCTGAAAATAAAAATAATACTTTCTATTACTTTCATAAAGAGAGTGTGGGCAAAATGGGTGAAGGGGGTCAGAAGGTGCAAACCTTGCAGTTATTAACTAAACAAGTCAAGAGGATGTAATGTAATGTCATGTCGCATGGTGACTACAGTTAATGCTGTATTGCATGTTTGTTAACAGAGTAGATCTTAAAAGTTCTCATCACGGGGAAAAATTGTGACCGTGTATGGCGATGGGTGTTAATTAGATCACTGGGATGATCATTTTGCAACATGTACAAATATTGAATCATTATATTATACAGCTGAAACTAATATAATGCTATATGTCAATTATACCTCAATTTAAAATTACTTAAAGATAGGATGTATTTCAAAAAAAATGAGCAGGGGGGCCTGGGTGGCTCAGTCAGTTGAGCACCTGGCTCTTGATTTTGGCTCAGGTCATGATCCCAGGGTTGTGGGATTGAGCCCCACATTGGGCCCCATGATGAGTGTGGAGGCTGCTTAAGATTCTCTGCCTCTCTCTCTCCCTCTGTCCCTCCCCCATCTAACAAAATAAAAATAAAAAGTAGATTAAAAAATAAAAGAAATGGACAAGTGTTGGGGCACCTGGGTAGCTCAATCAGTTGAGCAGCCGACCCTTGATTTCGGTTCAGGTCATGATCTTGAAGTTGTGGGATGGAGCTAAGCATGGAACTTGCTTGGGATTCTCTTTCTCCTTCTCTCTGCCGCTCCCCCACTCACTCGTGTGTGTGTGTGTGTGTGTGTGTGTGTGTGTGTGCGTGCGCTCTCTAAATAAATAAACTTTAAAATATGGGGAAGTGTAAAAAATGGCACTTTGGATTCAATATTCAATATTATGAGTAAAAATACTTTTATAGGTTATAAAAAGCTTTATATATAAATATTATGTATATAGAAACATAATATAAATCAATATAAATGTAATAGAAATAATGTATTTATAGAAACATAATATATTTATATTATTTATTTAATGTAAAACATTTGTATTTTAATATATTTATATTATTTATTTAATATAAACATATAATATAAATATATTATGTTTCTATAAATATATACATATCTATCTATCTATATATTTACATCTATATCTAGATTTATATCTATATCTATATCTATATAAATATATAGATATAAATATATTTCTATAAATATAATTTCTAGGTTATAAAATACACACATGTATGTGTGTCTCTATCTATATCTATAACTATCTCTATCTCTATCATTTCTCTCTCTCTCTCTCTCTCTCTGTATATATATATACGTATATATATATATATATATCTAGTTAAAAAGAAACAATAGATCTCAAATGAAGTCACTTGTGCAAAACCTTACATCACCAAACCAAGACTTACTACCTAACCTAACTGCAGTTTCCACCCTCCCCAGGAATGTAGTCTTAACCAGTCTGGAATTTCCTGGTCAGCACCTGGGAGGTAATCCACCCGATAGACCCTTTTGTCTCCCAAAGGAAGATGACCTTGTCCAAAAGAATTCCTTTTTTCTTTGTTGATGACTTCCACGTCCCACCCTCTCTCTGTCTTCAAAAACCTTCCATTTTCTTCCGGCTCATCCTTTCTCCTAGCTACATGGCACGCCACACAATTCACCAATTGCTGAATAAAGCCAGTCGGATCGGGGCGCCTGGGTGGCTTAGTCGGTTGGGCGTCCGACTTCGGCTCAGGTCATGATCTCGCCGTCCGTGAGCTCGAGCCCCGCGTCGGGCTCTGGGCTGACAGCTCAGAGCCTGGAGCCTGTTTCGGATTCTGTGTCTCCCTCTCTCTCTGCCCCTCCCCCATTCATGCTCTGTCTCTCTCTGTCTCAAAAATAAATAAATGTTAAAAAAAAAAAAAGCCAGTCGGATCTTCAGATGTACTCAGCTCTATTTTTGTGACTTCAATATACATATTTTATTATATATATATTTTATATCATTTTATTATCATTTTTATATATAAACTCATTGTCTCCTCGCCGCAGCCCTATGAGGTGGTCACTGATACTTTCCCCACTTCATAGGTGAGAAAACTCTGATCCCCGCAAGGAGAGCAATTTGCCCCACGTCTGACAGCTCACGGGTGAGGCAGGCGCTGAGTCTCACACTCCGGTCCTGACCACGAGGTGCACTGTTTCTAAGTGTCACCCTTGGCAATATTTGAGGAGAGGTGTTCTGACAGACAAGGGAGAATTTGAAGTGTAAAAATACAGTCAGAGCCTCGAAAAGACGCTTGATAAATCAGTACTGAGCTGTAATGGAGAGCGGGGTTGGTAAACTTTTTCTGCGAAGGGCCAGGCAGTGAGCGTCTTTAGGCTCTGCGGGCCATACGGTCTCTGTTGCGTATTTGTCTGTTTTTATTTATTCATGTTTTTAACCAACCGTGGAAGAAAGGTAAAAATCGTCTTTAGCTCACAGGCCATGTGAAAACAAGCGGCCGGCTGGGTTTGGCTGGGGGTCTGTCGGCTAGGCCCCTGAGCGTGGGGCTTTGGCCAACTCACTCCACTTTTGCACCGACCACCTGTTGGCGAAACACAATCTCGTCGTATATTATCCTAACACGTGGACTAATGATTTCTGGCCTTTCTTCACGAGGGCACGTAGCTCCCCTCCCCAGATAGGCCCCTTAGGTCGTTACTAGATGTGAGAACTGGGCAATCTCTAGGAATGCTTTCCCATCTGGCGGTGGAGGAAGGAGGCATGGCGTGGGGTTCGCTTGAGCGGTGGCCTGAGTTCTGAACTTACTGACTGGGTAACTGGTGGTTCCTTGGATTCTCTTGTCTGCAGTCAGCTCACCTGCAAAAATGAGAATGTGGAGCTGGGTCATCTCTAGGTTCTCCCCCACAGCGACACTAGCCTGATGCTGGTGGCCACATGGAAAATGGCGTCCTGTACAACCTTCGAGTTGTTCAGAATTCACTAACTGGGCACTGCTAGGGACTAGGGACTCCACAAAGTGGCTGGATGTCTTCATTTATAACTTTGTTTTTGTTTTTTTTTTTACTTTAGGACAAAAACATAGAAAACAGTAGTTCTGTGCTCTTGGGATCACGTTTGGAAATGCAGCGTGGAGAATTAAGAAAATATTCAGACAACTCCATTCTAGTTTTCTTTCCATTTTTCTGGATAATTCTTGTTAGCCGCAGTTACCATTATTTTCCATTTCCTTTGCGATGGAGAGGGGAATGTGAACTTTATGCCCAAATATGAATCTTTCATTAAAAGAAGTCAAACTTGGGGTATTTCTTCCCATTTCTGATGGCCAATAAGAGACGTTATCAGCATCACTGAGAAATGTAAGGGGAACCTTTTTGGGAAACAATTGAGCAACATTATTGAATATTGAGTCTTAAAAATGTTCCTACCTTTTGACCCTGTAAGTCCCCATCTATTAATCTATTTTAAGGACGTAGTAGTTAATGCTGACAAATTTACGCACAGATATACACATTATAGCATCAGTTACATAGATGTTGGGAAAATCTTTAACAGAGAGGAAATGGCTAAAGCATTATTATACTTCTCCTCAGCGAACATTATGGTACAAAGATGTGCAAAGCCACCGACATGCTTTTAATGCGACAAGTGACGATGAGCTGACGACAAAAAGTGAGTGCACCTGTTTGGGTACGAAAGGAAACGTCCTACCGCTTGGTATGCATTCGGTGATATGCTACGTGCTTTCTAATTATTCCATTAAATACAGCCACCCGGAAGGGGGTACCATTATACCCATTTTCCAGTTGAAGAAACTGAAGCTTAGAAACGCTGAGTAACTTGTTAAGTTCACAGAGACAGGAAGAGGCAGAATGTGGATCTGAACTCCGGTCGCTCTCGGATTCCAAAGCTTTGGTTATGTGACCTCTTACGAGCTACTTTCAAATGTCGTGAAAATTAACGACCGCCACATCGAAGGGGCTGTGCGTGAGCTCCTCCAGCTGTGCTGAAATGCCCCTGACTTTCAAGGCTGGTTGAACGGCTCAGGGATTGTGGGGTCCTCGTGGCGCAATCCCAGGGCCCCCGGTCCACTCGACGGGGAGAGGGCTTCCCCCGGCCCTTCTGCAAAGAGCAACGGCGTCCCGCCCCCAGGAAGAGATGGGGTGGCTGACTCCGTGACCACAGTGGGAACACATTGCTAGTCTTTGGACAGCTCTTGGCCTTGAAGGGTCGCGGGGGAAGGGAGCAGTTCCAGCTTTAACACTTACACCAGAGCGCCTCGCCGTGCCCCTTTGTTCCTTTCTTCTTTTCCTTAACATGTGCATGTGGATGTAATGAAAGTGTGCCGGGTCGCTTGGCTCTCGGAGAAGAGGAAGAGCGTGATGGTGTAATTGAACTGTTACTGCCTGCCTCTCCGACGCGCATTAGCTGAGTAAAACACAGTCAATAAAACACAACAAAACAATAAAACTAAGCCCTTCGGTGCTCTCTTATGGGGTGTTACGCAACCCAGAAACCTCTGGCCGTAAAACGGAGAATGAGGCAAACTTTACACTTTCGAGAACAAAGACGCTCAGGCGCTAGGTTGCAAACGGCTCGCCCGGCCCGAGCCCTGTTCTCTGAGCACCTGGAAGCAGTTAGCTTTGAAAGCCTCGCAGACTCTGGCTGCTTCAAGTTCACAGGCCCTCCGTGAGCCCTTGTTAGGAGCACGGATGGGAATGTGCTTTTCATTAGGGAAGCCATTGATCCTACCAACAAAGATACGTTTCTTTTCGATGATAAGTTTATTAGCCCTGGGCAGAGAGATGGCTTGCCAGCCTTCCTCTTTGGGGATGCTGCTGGGGGGGACTCAGAACATGGGACCATAGGTGCCAAGGCCTCCAGGCTCTGGTTGAAGAGAGAGGTGGTCTCTTTTGGCCGGTGGAAGATTGCGGACCAAATCTCAACACTTCCCAGGTCTGGTTAAGACCAAAAGAACACTGGAAGCTTCTATGGTCGGTAACTTGCTGGGACTTGCTGAAAAGTAGGCCAGTGCAATTTGTCTATTTTGGGTTTCAGAAACATTTGTTCTCCCCGCAAGAGGTATTTTAAATACCTTCAGGACTGCGATTGCAGCCACAAACAATTCATTAATTTTTTTTTTTTTTTTTTTTGCCTAATTTTAAAGCATGTGTTGAAGATGACGCTGACGACGGATAGTAGGCTGGGCTCGGAGCCTGGGTGGCGCCCATCAGCAGAGTTCAGACCCGCCCCTGTTGGTGCGGGGGCTGCGGGGTACGCCTGCCAGGAGCTGATGTGTGTGAGGCACTGAGGGGCCCCCCGGCGCAGAACGCACCCTCAAAGGAAGAGAATCAGACTTAAAGAAAGAGAACGGTCTTGGCCAAGCAACAAAACCTGAGTCATCGGCAAGGAAGGGCCATTCTGAGTCAAGCCTGCTGCATTTTTACGTAGACCTGTCCCCCAGCCTCTACTGGATTCACTCAATGGGGTGCTGGGTGGCACGTGGGGCACAGAGCTGGTTCAGGCCAAACCCCACAAGACACCGGAGAGCAGCACAGTCCGGGGGAGAGGGCATGCATCTTCTTGGGCGCCTGTGTTTCTGGATACGCTCAGCAGATAGCACATGGTGACATATGGGATGTTCTGTAAATACATGTGATAAACTTCCAGGGTTCCCCCCAAATGAATTGGGCGTGTTTGGGTGTGTGGATATATGTCTGATGTTTGTGGGGGTGGGGTGGGTAGACCCCCATGGCTACTATCCCCCATCAGTGGGGGAGGCTGAGAAGAGGGAAGAACTTTTTTTTTTTTCTCTAACATTAGTCTCATTTAGAATTGTAGGCACTTGGAAAAGAGACATATGGGTATTTCACAAAGGGGTGAAAATAACGTGAGCGTGGATAGATAAATAGGCTGTGGTAGCTGTCGAGCCTGTTTATCCCGTGGCTCGGCACGCAGGCACCTGATGTAGCCACAGTCCCCAAATGGTGTTAAAGGAATAGCTTCTCCACATTCCTGTGCCGCAGGAGCGTGTGCAGAATGTCTCCGTCACGTAAGAAGGACCAAAGTATTTGAGCTATTTCATCATATAGAGAGATGTTGGTCACCTACAGACTTCCATTTCACACACACGCGAGTCGTGAATTATGCCCCCCACATGGTACCTGATCAAGTAGGGGGAGTTGTCACTTTGTAATACTCTTTGGAGTAATTTCTCCTGATGTTTTCCCTGGTCTACTCTGAAAGGAGACACAGTTGGTCTTCTCGTACAGGTCGGTGAAGTGTTTCTGGAGGTCCTTTCTCCGTAGGGCTTGCAGAGACAGTCTGTTACTACATCGACAAACTGTTTGGTAGAAATGGTCCTGTCGCACATGCAGGTGAGGGCGGTACAGCCTGCCAGCCAGTTTATTTATTCTCAAGATTCTGAACTCCTGAGTCCCAGTCTGCATTGTATGTCTTGTAAGCCTCCCCTGGTTCCGTCCTAAGTGCATTGTTTCACATGGGAAAATCTTAGTTTTACCTCTAAACATTTTCCATCCACTCATCCATCCATCATCCATCCATCCATCATCCATCCATCCATCATTCATCCATCCACCCATCTGTCATCCATCACCCATCCACCCATCCACCCATCCATCCATCATCCATCCACCCATCATCCATCCATCCATCCGTCCACCCATCCATCCATTATCCATCCATCCATCTATCCATCCATCATCCATCCATCCATTATCCAGTATCCATCTATAATCCATCCATCCATCCACCCATCCACCCATCCATCCATCATCCACCCATCCATTATCCAGTATCCACCTATAATCCATCCATCTATCCATCCATCCATCCACCCGTCCATATGTGTTTTCTACCTTCCTTCAATAACTGATGAGCTACCATGAACTGGTAGTTTAGGATTATATTCCTGTCTTTACTACTCACCCCCCACCCCAGCATTATTGAGATATAATTGACATATAACATTAAGCTTGAGGTATACAGTGTGATGATTTGACACACATATTTTGTAAAATGGTGACCACAATAAGGCTAGTAACACTTCCATCACCTACCTTAATTACCCTTTTTTTTTTAAATGATAAGAACATTTAAGATCTACTCTCTTAGCAACTTTTGAGTATATTAATACAGGGTTGGTGATGACAGTCACCATGCTGTACTCTACTCTTTTTTTCCTACCCAAAATGAGAATCCAAGTTTGTGAAATCCAACTGATGATGTCGTCTGAGTGAGCTTTATGAAGCAAAATGAAGTGATCACGCAAATTCTGCCTTCTTGAACTTGGAGAGTGAGTTACACATGTTCTGTCTCCCCCTGTCCCTCCTGGCTTCCCACACTGAGGCATTATGGACAAAGCTCTGAATGGTAGAAGGATTGTCTATGGTCATACCCCATGGTAGTTTACAGGGACAAACATTGAAAAATACAACTCCAGAATAAGTGTAAGAGATGTCTTTGTGTCTACTGAGAGCAGGTAGTGAGACTCAAAGCTCGGGATATATTAATGGAGGCCTCTGGAACTGCAAGGTATTCATCTGTGTGACATCTAGTGGGTACTCCACATGTGCTAGAAGCTTGGGGGCTACAGCTCAGTAGGAGAGTATGAGCCCTTCTGAACCCTTGACCCATATTGTTTCTTTTAGTCCTCATGAGTCAACATGCTATTATCATTCCATTTTTCAGAGAGAACCCAAAGCTTAGAGAGGTTAAGCAATTTGACCAAAATTACACAGGAAATTGGAGAGTGGAGGTTCAATCCCATGCTTGTAGATATTAAAATGGCCAAACCCTCAGAGAACTATGAAGCTTTAGATGCCACAAGGTCCTTTTCAACCTGTGGAAAACTCTTGTCTGTGTAAGACTGGTCTTGTCTTACAAGCGGTTCCAAAGGGGAGACTGTTGATCTAGGGTTGATGTGGCCGGGCACAGCCCAGCCTGGGTCCACGGCCCATGGAACGGGGTCAGTCCTCGTCCAGGCGTGTGTGGTAGATTTTTGGCTTCCTTAGACTCGAGCCAAGTGGCCCCATCCTGTTAGGATAATGGAGGTTTTGCCTACTAAGTGGCGCCTGTGCTCTGTGCGTCCTCGGGAATCCAGCACCCCTGGCATGAATTGTGCACTTGGCAGCTGCCTCTATTTAGATACCAATCAGCTTTCATCTTTTGGACCGGGTCTGCTCCCTTTCTACAGATTTCTCAGCAAGCTACAGATCTTCTTTGTATCACTCAGCAGGCGGACATTTATCTAATTCTGTATTCTTCTTTGTTTAATAGCTGCCTTCTCTGCTGAATTTCTTGAAGGCAAAGATCACATTTTTTACTCTATTTATTTATTTTTTTTTCATTTGCATCCAAGTTACTTAGAAACTAGCGCAATAATGATTTCGGGACTAGGATCCAGGGATTCATCCCCTACGTATGACACCCGGTGCGCATCCCAACAAGTGTCCTTCTCAATGTCCTTTGCCCATTTAGCCCATCCCTCCACCCAGAACCCCTCCAGCAATCCTGTTTGTTCTCTATGTTTGAGTCTCATGTTTTGTCCCCCTCCCTGTTTTCATATTACTTTTGCTTCCCTTCCCTTATGTTCATCTGTTTTGTATCTTAAATTCCACACATGAGCGAAGCCATATGATACTTGTCTTTCTCTGACTGGCTGATTTCGCTTAGCACGGTACCCTCCAGTTCCATCCACGTAGTTGCAAATGGCAAGATTTCATTCTTTTTGATTGCTGAGTAATACTCCATGGTGTATACATACCACCTCTTCTTTATCCGTTCATCCATCAGTGGACCTTTGGGCTCTTTCCATGTTTTGGCTATTGTCGATAGTGCTGCTATAAACACAGGGGTGCATGTGTCCCCTGGAAACAGCACACCTGTATCCTGTGGATGAATGCCTAGTAGTGCAATTGCTGGGTCGTAGGGTAGTTCTACTTTTAAATTTTGCCAAACCTCCGTGTTGTTTTCCAAAGTGGCCGCACCGGTTTGCTTTCCCACCAACAATGCAAGAGGGTTCCCCTTTCTCCACATCCTCGCCAACATCTGTTGTTGCCTGGGTTGTTAATTTTAGCCGTTCTGACTGGTGTGAGGTGGTGTCTCATTGTGGTTTTGATTTGTATTTCCCTGATGATGAGTGAAGTTGAACATCTTTTCATGGGTCAGTTGGCCATCTGGATGGCTTCTTTGGAAAAGTGTCTACTCATGTCTTTTGCCCATTTCTTTACTGGATTATTTGTTCTTTGGGTACTGAGTTTGAGAAGTTCTTTATAGATTTTGGATACTAACCCTTTATCTGATATGTCATTTGCAAATATCTTCTCCCATTCTGTCGGTTGCCTTTGCTTTTGCTGTTTGTTTCCTTTGCCGTGCAGAAGGTTTTTATGTTGATGAGGTCCCAATAGTTCATTTTTGCTTTTGTTTCCCTTGCCTCCGGAGACATGTGGAGTAAGACGTTGCTGTGGCATAGATCAAAGAGGCTTTTGCCTGCTTTCTCCTCTAAGATTTAATGGCTTCCTGTTTTATGTTTAGGTCTTTCATCCATTTTGAGTTTATTTTTGTGTGTGGCGTAAGAAAGGTTCATTCTTCTGCATGTCGCTGTCCAGTTTTCCCAACACCATTTGCTGAAGAGGCTGTCTATTCCATCGGATATTCTTTCCTGCTTTGTCAAAGATGAGTTGGCCATACATTTGCGGGCCCATTTCTGGGTTCTCTATTCTGTTCCACTGATCGAAGTGTCTGTTTTTGTGCCAGTACCACACTGTCTTGATGATTACAAGATAATACATCTTGAAGTCACATTTTTTTTATATTACTGGCTAATCAGGGTGGTAGGCACAGATACCAGTGAATAAAAGCCAACATGGTCCTCAACTCTGATGGAATTTACAGGATAGTGGAAAACATAAATATTAATCAAATAATCACACTAGGAATATAAAATTTTAGCTGTGACAAGGGAGCTGCGGGGGTTTCTTCTAGGTCTATGGTGAACGAGATACTCTGAAAGCCTCTATCGTCACATTATAGTTAGATGGCCAGGAGTTACAGCAAACATAACTTTAAAGATTGCTAAGCCAGAAATAAAACGAAGGAACGCTGCCAAGGGCAATGCAAATTTGGAAAGCTGTGTTGCTCAAAAAAATTTTTTTCTATTTAGTTAATTGATCAAATCTTGTTGTGGGAAATTTCTTTGATTTTTCTCCACTTGTTTGAAAGGTATACTCTTAAAAATGATGTTGGGGGTTCTGATCCATTTCTGCCTTATATGTTTTGAGGTTTTTTTACTTGGTGCATTTAAATTGTAAAATCCTTCTGGTGGGCTGGCTCTTTCCTCATTATGAAATGCTCCCTCTTTATTTCTAATCATGCTTTCTGCCTTAAAGTCTACTTGGTCTGATATTAATATAGCTATGAGAGCATCTCGTGGATTAGTATTTGCATGCCATATCTTTTTATATCTTTTACTTTCAACCTTCTGTATCTGTATTTTAAAGCCTCTTATAAGCAGCACATAACTGGGTTTAAAAAAAAAACTAGTCTGGAAATATTTGTCTTTTAAAAAAAATAGATTTTCTTTTTTAGAGCAGTTTTGGGTTCACAGCAAAATTGAGCGGAAAGTACAGAGATTTTGCCGGGTACCCCCTGCTCCTGCCCGCCACAGCCTTCCCCCGATCAACATCCCCCACCACAGGGCATGTTTGTTACAAATGACGAACATACATGGACACGTCATTATCGCCCAAGTCCATGGCTTACACTAGGGTTCCCTCGCAGTGTTGTGCATTCTGTGGCTTTGGACAAATGTATAATGACATGCGTCCACTATTACAGTATCACAGGGAGCAGTTTTCCCTAAAAACCCTCTGTGCTCCCCTACTCATTCTCCACTCCCCTCAACCCCCCCCTTTACTGATTCCTGTAAAGCCGGAGGGGGTGGGGCGGGAAGCCAACAATAAAAATACATAGCCAGATGAGAAAATAATAGTAAAAATAAAAAAAAAATGATCAAGCCACAGAAAGACATGCATGAACCTTAAACGGACATTATTGAGCGAAAGAAGCCAGTCTGAAAAGACTCCACGTGTATGTTTCCAATTACGTAACATCTAGAAAAGGCAAAAAGAAAGCAGTAATAAAGGTCAGTACACAAGACAGCTGCAAAAATCAGGAAACTTACATTACAGGAAATAGCCATTCCTACGATCTAATCATCAGACTCCGTATGGTTCCATCAATTATCCCAATTAGGTCCCTTATAAGAAAACGTTCCAGTCCAGAATTATCCTTATGTTTCGTAACGTTTGCCACAGCTCTTTAGATTTCTGTGCAGCGGTTCCTCAGTCCCTCTCGACAAATTTGCATTCACTTCAAGTTTCCTCATTAGACTCAGGTTGTGCATTTTTGATAAGGTTGTGGGAATAGCGATGCTGTGCTCATTTCACCGCATCCTATCAGGCGGTACCCCATTTGAACCTGTCCGTTTACGGATTATGTTTACTTGAGTCGCTTAATGAAGGCGGCGTCTGCTGCAACTTTAGACCAGACGGAAAAGTTAGTCTTTTCCTCTCTGTGATGCCTAAGTGTCTTGAGGGGTGGTCCTCGGCAGCCATGTTTCCTTCCTTAGCAAACTCAGTTCATTCAGTGACTCATTTATATCCGTGTGGGCTCACGGTTTCCTGTTTTATTTCAAAACTTTTATTTTCTTCGTTACTCTCATTGCTTATTTTGACGGCAAAATGCTGTCCTTTTGGGGGCAGTGGGAGCCCCTGCAAGCTGACTTCTGTGTCCCTTTGACATGTCCCCATTATTCTGTGAGCACTTCCTTATCGTCCAGCATTAAGGACATGCTGTGGGCTCCTGGTATGTTTCCTGCCTCCGTCATGAAATCTGTCGTTTCTCCAAGGAGCCTTTGCTATTGGGGTTTCTGCTAGGGGATAGATAGATACAGATACATATACAGATACAGATGCAGATACGGATACAGATACAGATGGAGATCTCCAGAAACGTTTCCATTTATAGTTATTTCTCTGCCTATTTATGTACAGTGAAAAGCACGAGTTCACACCGGTACCTTCAATCCCAACCCCACACGGCATGACAGGATTTATTCTAGTTTCGCTCTTTTTCCGTCTTATTTACTTGCTTCTTTATTTATGCAAAGTACAGCTGACACCCAGTGTTGCCCATCACAGGTTCTCTCCTTTCGTACTTACGGATTCCTTTCCTGCTGTGAGCAACGGGGCTCCCATCACCCTCGACACATCGACTTGTTTGAGGACTGGCTCTGCGTGCAACTGACCATCCCCATCATCACCCCTTCCCTGCCGGGCTCTTCCCTTTGCTTCTGGCCCTCGTGTGCTGGCCTCTCCACGCTGGGAGCTCCTTGCCCTGCTTGTGTTCCGCCGTGGACGTTCTCCTTGCGCCTTCGATGGGGTTGTGTCTTGTTTTGAAGGCTGATGTTGAGAAGGGGGTTTAGGTTCAGTTTGCTCTCGTTTGTGTTGTTCGCACTCTCTTGTGCGGTGAATGGTCTTGGCGTACGTCTTCTGCCCTCCGTGGCCCCGGGTCCCCGGCCCCCCGCCTCTGGGCTCCTGGTGTGATGCTATCTCATTCTGGCTCCGAGGCTCTGGCTCAGTTGTGTCACCATGGACACCACAGCCCCAGACACACAGCCCGAGGTGTCTGCCCCCATTCATTGTGCCCAGACCCCCACAGCCCCACCACTTCCCACAAAACGAAGGCTTTTGGAGAAAAGCCACTTGCCATTTTTTCCAGTCTCCTGTGCAGTGCGGTGGGAAGCCCTTCCTTTCACACAATCCCCTGACTCTCTCTTATCTCATTAAAAAAAAATTATTTTAGAGAGTTGGTGGGGGGGAGGCTGGGGGGCAAGAGAACTTTTTTTTAAATTTAAATGTTTATTTATTTTGGGGGCAGAGAGAGGCGGGGGGAGGATCCCAAGCAGGCTCTGAGCTGTCAGCACAGAGCCCGATGCGGGGCTCAAGCCCATGAGCCATGAGATCGTGACCTGAGCCAAAATCAAGAGTGGGATACTCAACTGACTGAGCCACCCAGGCGCCCCTGTTATATCATTCCTTACGGAAACTTCTTATTCCTGTCACCCCCGCCGTAGGCTGAGCTCCCAGACACCTCCTTCTTCCTTTGGATTCCAAACTGAGCAGTTCCTGTGACCCAGTTCATGACTTTGGGGTTCTGTTGCAGAGTTGTGTTTCCCTTTGACCTGCGTGTCCTCGTCTGGCTCACCTATTTCTCTTTATCACCACGCTTTATCACCACGAGGTGTTTGGAGTAGAGCAAGCATGTTGAGGTACTTCTCCAGCACTAGTCACTGTTAGCCTGGCCCTGAGTCCTTATGTTGGTTTCTATTCATACTTGACCTTCCATTGATTTAAAAAATGTATCCCTACTCCACCCTTAAAGAATAATCATTTCTGGGAAACGAGCCAACCATTTGGACGGTGACAGCGGTCTGCGTCACAGGATTACCGTGGAGGTTCAAGTCGCCAGAGGGAGGCTAGCTTTTAAATTCTCTCCACGGCAAGCCTGCAGGGCAGAGCGAAATGTGCAGATGGGGCTTACGGGGCCTCAGCTGTGGGAAGAAAAAAATGAGTATCGAAATTGGACCTGTGTCTCCTGTTGTCTTGGAGGAGAAGTTGGGAACCATGGCTTGTCTGAGAAAGTGGCGATAATCAGACCTCGCCTTGTTCTGGCCTTCCTCATCTTCCCTTTCATTCCTCTTCGCTTCCAAATTTATTGTGTTTTGAAACCTGTGGGCTGGGGGATTGCTTTTCAGAAATATGCATTCCTCCCATGGCCGCCCCGTCTCCATGTATGAAATGTGCTTCCCTGCCCTTTCATGTTGGGTGTGGCCGTCACTTTCCCGGGCCAGTGGGCATTGCTGTGCCAAAATCTTAAAATGTACTTCTGCAGTTGGGCTTGCTTCTTGGTATGTCTCTTTCCCTATGAAGAGAACATGCCCGGGCTAGCCCACTGGTGCAGGGGGATGGGGACATGTGGAGAAGAACAACACCAGCCCAACACCCAAGCAGAGCCCAGTCCATGTGAGTAATCCCCAGCTGATCTGCACCTGTGTGAAGGGCCTCCGCAAACCCGGGAGAGCCACCCAGCCCAGACCAGCTGACATCAGTTGACTTTTGGTCGGTCTGTGTGTGTGTGTGTGTGTGTTACATAAATGCGTGCTTTTCTATGCTGCTGAGTTTTTTTGTTGTTTCTTACACAAAAAATAGCTGCAGTATTTAAGGCAGATGAAGGGTAGCACACAAGCCACCCCACTTTGGCAGAAGGATTCTTTTGAGCTGAAGGTAACCGAGAAGAAGCACACACAAGAAAAGCTCCCTGTCCTTTTCCTGTTTTCCTGGAAGCAAAGCTGTCGCTCTTCCCCTCTCTCTCAGGGAAGATAAAAGCTCATCACTGGAGACAACTTCAGACCTTGTCAACCTGGAGATGGGATCCACGTAACAAATTTCTCCCAGCAGCCTTTATCTCCATACTCGGAAGCCTAAAACTGCTTTCCTTTGTCCTGTTGTTCCTCCACAAATTTAAAGTTCTTGGTTGAAGACATTATACAAGCCAGAGTTCTAAGCTGCTGCTTTGAGTTACTTCTTTGTCTTTGGGTGTCTCCCATGAGCATGTGAGGCATACATGTCAATAGACTCCTGTTTCCTTCTCTCTTGTTAATATTTTATTACAGGGATCGCCGCCAAGAATTCAGATGGGTAGGGAGGAAATTATTTTTCCTTTCCTACACAAATGACACACTTTCCATTACCCGCCAGAACATGGCATCCCGTTTTGGGTCCCCAGTCTTTCCCTTGTCTTATCTTAGTTCTCATCAGCACTACTTTCTCTCAATATCTTTTTCTGTTTTCTATTCAGGACCCCTGCCTTGCATCTCTGTGTCTAATTAGAACTGGGGTCTTGCCTTGTCTCCTTCAATTTTCCTCCTCTGGATTAAGGCTATGCCCAACCCTAAGCCCATTGGCTGAAACCTTGTCTGTTGATATTAGATTTTGCATTAACTTGAACATCTTTTGGGATATCTTGCTTTTGGGCTCCACCCATCTGTCATCATCGAGTTTTTCTTCCTGTGCCACTACATGCCAAACCCTTTCTTTTTTTTTTTTTTTTCAACGTTTTTTTTTTTATTTATTTTTGGGACAGAGAGAGACAGAGCATGAACGGGGGAGGGGCAGAGAGAGAGGGAGACACAGAATCGGAAACAGGCTCCAGGCTCCGAGCCATCAGCCCAGAGCCTGACGCGGGGCTCGAACTCACAGACCGCGAGATCGTGACCTGGCTGAAGTCGGACGCTTTAACCGACTGCGCCACCCAGGCGCCCCCATGCCAAACCCTTTCTAAACAGCTTCCTGGACCTTTATTTTATTGGCTTTTTGCTTGCCATGCTTTTAAACACTGTGAGTTTTTTTTTTTTTTTTAAACTGAGTGTCACAGTAATGCTTGGAATGTGCAGAAAACAATCAGAGTCGTGCATGGGATTACTGCTGTTAATATTGTGATGTATTGTATCCCAGGGCCACGGTGGGTCTAGACCTTGGCCGTGCCTCTGCTTTTCTTCTCCGTTCCGTTGTGAGTATTTGGCCAAGATGCATCCCATCGTGAGTCGTATCTCCAGAATGACATAATGTGGATTTACGACAGTGGATTGGGTGAGGTGGGTGGGCAGGAGCTCTAGAGGGAAAAGAAGAGCCATCACTTCTCAGAGATGAGGCAGAGAAGCAAGAGGAATGAGACTGAGTTATGTGGCTGTCCAGACCTGTGCCAGTAACGCGGCACATCTCTTTGCTGGGGTTTGTGTGAGTGGATTCTCGTCCATTGGTCTCTCAACCCGGAAGCCAGGATGTGTGGTCTTGGACCAACCCACACCTTGCTGTTCTTGGGCCCCCTTTTCATCTGGATGCTGTCCACTCCCCTCCGTTCGCATGGTGTTTCTACAGCAGGAGACATTGCCAGCCTCCTTGGATATCAATTACCCCTGCCTCCCTGACAGCACCCTCCGGTGCCCTGCCTGGACTTGGGTTTTCTTGGTTGGCTTATCCACTACATCTTACAGACCGTCTCTTGTCTGTGAATTGCTCCTATTTGAGGCTGTATAAAAAGCACTGAGTCGGTTCTTCTAACGGTGGCCATCAGGGGTCACCTTCTTTCCAAGTCCTGTGGGCATCTCCTGTACCCCTCCGCATGTTGTCTACACAACCACCAAATCTGATTTATGCATTCACTTCCCTTCAGGGCTGTCTAACAGCCACTGGCCGGGTATTCGACGTGGCCAACACCGGGACGGAATGTGTGGCTATACGCAGGTAGTGATAAATGCCGTCCTCTCAATGGAAAATGTGAATTGGTGATGGGTCACCCAACGCTTCTTGCTTACTTTAAATTGAAACATTCTACCGAACTCACCCTAACTGCAGAATTCTTATAAATAAACAACCCTTCTTGGATTTTATGACTGTGGGCTCACCGCCTAGTGCAAACATCCCTAGTCTGCGGCATGAAGATCCAGTGAAATAGAACAGGAAAGGTAGCCGAGAGAGAGGGATAGGGAGAAGGGGGAGGGAGCGATGTGATAGAGGTCCTGTGTTGAAAGCCCTGTGGTTGATTTTGCAAAGTGCTGGACATCCAGAGGCGGGGGCGGGGGGGGGGGGGGGGGGGGCTCTGTTAAGCAGCTTGCCAACCGTGGCAGAAGCTGTTGTGAGAGGGAGGTCCCTGCCCGGCACAGCTGGTGTTGGATGCTGTCACTCACCCCTCTCTCACTGCCACTTTTGAAGAATAGTGACTTTATTTCTATTTTGAATATCAATGTGTGAAGTCAACTGTCCTCCAATCTATACCCACTGCTGGGACAGTTCCAGGGTTTTGGATTAAATACCCCAGCGCAAATCTCTTTAAACCTTTCCTAAATAAGAAATTATGCGAGGCTCTCTCCTGAAAGATTCCGGCTCCCAGGGAATTAAAACCGTCAGCTCTGTTTGCTCTGTGGAGAACAAAGTGGCTGGGGGAAGCCTTCTCCTAATTGGCTGATGTCCTTCCGTCCCGCTGAGAAGCTGCCAGCATGGCCTTACACCCTTTCTGCAGCTCTCGGTGGCTGCTGGCTTCCACACTGGGCTCAGGGGTTATTTATTTTTTTTTTTCTGTTTGCATTATTCATCTGGAGGGCTGCACCAAAATTATCACAAAATGAAAGCTTTACTCCAAGCAAAGTCAAATAGAATTATCGGACCCTTTGCTGCATTGCCTTCTGACAATCGTCCCTTGCCTGGCAGCGTTAAGTGTGTTTTTATTTGTTGGATTTCCCCTCTATTTTTGATTTGTTAGGCATTTTCTCTCACAGACCCAGTAAAGGTGAAATCATCTATGTTGGTGCCGTTACGGTTTGGGCTCGATATTAGAGATCGGATTTGCTCAGGCCTATGTCAAAGCACGAAATCACTGCAGAACGACTAGGAGACATTTAGGGAAACATCACCGCATGCGTGACACCTCACTGTGTCTCCAGGTGAGGGTAAATACGTGTTTAAAACTCTGGTAAGAACTCTCCCAGCTTCCCGCAGTCATTGCTTACAGTTTTCAAAGAGACTTGCCTTTTTACAGACCCCTGCAGAGACAGAAATTTCTGTCTTCTACCCCCAGCCCGTGGAGATGTTTTGCCCCAGGGGATTAAAATGGCCAGAGTGTCATTTTTGAAATACATCTTTGCTGACATGGGAGGGAGGGCTGCGGGTTGAGGCAGTGAGCCAAGGAGCTGTGTGAGAATAGGGGTTCGGAAGGGGGTCTGGGTCCGGGGGCCACGTCACTGAGGGGAAACGGCCTGGGCTTCCAGGTAGGGGAGGGAGCGTGAGGGGTCACGGGTCAAGGTCAGTCCTGGTTTCCCTGCCCTAAAGGAAATAGAGAATGGGGAGGTAGGTGCATCAGACATCATCGTGGTGGAACAGACACCCCACACACTGACCGGGGAGAGAAGACAAGGCAGGGAGGCTGTTTGGATGGTGTAGACAGAGACCCGGAGACCAAGAGCTGCCCTGGGGCTACATCAGAGGAGAAGTTACTGGAATCCAGGGAAGGTCTGCCTGAGGGCTTCCTGGCAGGGGCTGTGACCCTCCGTAGGGCTGTGACTCTCCATAGGGGGACACAGACAGCCCAGGCGGCCACAGCAGGAGGCCGCTGAGGAAACAATACCTTTCCCTCTCTGCTCTCTGGGGCTTTCTGCCAGGGCCTGCACTGGCCAAGCCCGGCTAGAAGCCAGAGGCTTGGGGCACAGGGCAGGGGGCCGGGGGAAGGGTCGTAGGGGGGTCTCGGTGGGCAGGAGGGGACTTCGTTGAGGTCTGCTTGGATCAGGACGGCCTCGCGGTGCCTGTCCCTGGGCTGGTCGAGGGCTCTGAAGGAGAGCCTGAGTCGGATTCACAGCTGGGAAAACATCAGCCAAAGCGCCCAGGGAGAACTTTGCACGGGGCCTGGCACAGGGGGGACGCTCAGGAGACGGTCACTGCTGCCGGGAGTGTGACCGATGGACACTGCCCAGAGAGGGGACGTCCGGGGTCAGAGCAGCCAGTGTGACACCTGCAGGGGGTGGAGGAGAGGAAGGGGGCCGAGAGGGGAGGCAGGGGAGTAGTGAGGGGAGGGCAGGGGTAAGGTTGAGGGAAGGCGTTGTTTCCCTGGGCGTGGGGCGTGACCCAGTGAATTCATGAGGACACTGAGGGCGTCACTAGAGAGTCAGCCAAAGATACAGGAAAGAGGGAGCAGGGTGCTGGTGGAGTGAGAGCTGAAAGGAGGAGGAAAGGGGAGGAGGGGGAGGGGAGAGGGGAGGAGGAATAGTAGGGGAAGAAGAGGAGGGAAGGAGGGGGAGAAAGGGAGGGGGAGGAGAGAGGGAGGAGGAGAAAGGGGGAGGAGAGGAAGGGGAAGGAGGAGAGGAGGAGGGGAGAAGGAAGGAGAGGAAGAGGGGGAGAGGGAGGGAGGAGAAGGGAGGAGAGGAGGGGGAGGGGAAGAAAGAGAGGAGGAGGGGGAGGGGGAGGGGAGGGAAGAAGGGGAAGGGAAGGAGGAAAGGAGGAAAGGAGGAGGAGGGAGGGAGGAGAGGGAGGGGAGAAAGGAGAGGAAGAGGGGGAGGAGGAGACATGGGGTGAGGGCACAGGGGAGGCTCACTGTTTTGTGACCCAAATGAAGATGGGAATAGGTGTTGCCCCAAAGGGGGAGGGGGAAGAAATTCAGGAGTTCTTATTAGACAGTCCCTTTTCCTGTCTAATACAGGGGAGAGGGGGTGATGGGAAGACGCGCCCTATTACTGTGCCCATTTTCCAGTGGGGACACTGAGGTGGGTAAGGGATTTACGGAATACCGGCAGAGGGGTGAGAGGAAACTCACGGTTCTGCTGGAGCAGAGAAGACGAGAAAGCGGTCCCTGTGCCAGCCGCCCCCTCTGCCCCCCAGCAGGTGCCACATCCCCACTGTGCCCGGGGAGGCACCGGGATCATTCCAGAAGCGCACTCTAGGCAGTCACCGGCTGGCGGGGGCTGGTGCCCTGAACTCCGGCCTGCCCCCCCCCCCGGGAGGAGGAGGTCCCCGAGGGACTGCGGGCAGCAGGTGGCTTAGGGGTGCGTGGGGCAGGCGTGGAGGGGGAGGGCGTTGGTCGCGCGCACCTCACCTTCCTCCTCTCTGGCTCGACCCGTCCCGTCCCTTCTCCTTCCCTCCTTGGATCACTGAGCGTGGTTCTCCTGTCGCCTCTCACGGGGCCGTTGAGGGCTCACTCAGACCCCTCAGTCGTCTTCAACTCCAAACACTTACCAAGACTTTTCCCCCGGGTGGGCGGTGGTGGGGGGGAGGCTGCCGTCTTCCTAAGGGGAATGCTGGAGCCCGACGTTACTTTGACACCCTCCCCGCCCCCACTTAAGGACACCTGTTTCTTCCTGTTCATTGGACGCGTGAGGATTAGACAGGTGACCTCTCGGGTCCTGGCCTTGCATCTGGGACCTGGACTCCCCCGTGTTGAACTGACAAGTCAGGCCCCCCCGGGCACGTGGGCAAAGGGTCCAGGCCAAGGCCTGTCTAGAAGGCCAGACTTCTAGCGGCGGGGGTCTGTCTCCTTTCTGGGACCTGCGTGTTGTGTACACCCCCCCGACGACAGCTGCTCAGTCTCCAGAATTCGCTCCAGCGTGGCAAAGGGGGGCACGGGCTTCCCCGTCACCTGCACATCTTCAAGCCGAGTTTACACCTCTCGCTTCTGCCATCGGTTTTCATTCTTCCCTGTGCGCCAACCTTCTCAACGGGGAGCCCGAGAGGCCCGCGGACGGCACATCAAGCTTTTTGTAACCCACGCCGTGCCACGGCTTGGGACGTGTTTCCTCAGTATGTTCCGATGATGGCAGGCGAGACGATTCTAGGCTGTACGTGGATGTGTGCTCTTTATTTTCATATTTACTTTCCATTTGAGAGAAATGATACCAGTTTGCATGCATGGCAGGAGGATGGTAAAGTGTCTTTTTCTTTATTTTTTTAATGTTTATTTATTTTTGAGAGAGAGCGAGAGACAGAGCGTGAGTGGGGAGGGGCAGAGAGAGAGGGAGACGCGGAATCCGAAGCGGGCTCCAGTCTCCGAGCTGTCAGCACAGAGCCCGACGCGGGGCTCGGACCCACGAACCGCGAGATCATGACCTGAGCTGAAGTCGGACGCTTAACCAACTGGGCCACACTGGCTTTCCTGGTCAGGGGTTTTCCTCAGTGATTCCCGAAGGACAACAGCTGTGGAAAGAACAAAAGCTCAGAGTTGGACATAGAAGGAGCGGTTCCGTTCCCTGCACCAAACACGGACGTGACCTGGACAAGCCGTGTAGCTTCTCCGGAGGTCAGCTCCCTCTCTAAAGAGTCAGGCTGACTG
Source organism: Panthera uncia (assembly GCF_023721935.1). Taxonomy (NCBI): domain Eukaryota; kingdom Metazoa; phylum Chordata; class Mammalia; order Carnivora; family Felidae; genus Panthera; species Panthera uncia. The sequence continues at coordinate 4,028,117 of NW_026057583.1, forward strand.
GGGGTCCGTGATCCCTGAGGCTCCCTGTCCCGCCTCCGTCCGACTTTACGTCCTTCCAGGCGCAACTGCTGTTCCGGGTCTGGGCAGACACAACCTGGAGGGGCGATGCGCTGGCTCCCATTTCCCTGCTCGAGGTGCCGTGCGCGGGGATGTCTTCCCGAGGAGGTGCCTTGCAGACTCTGGGGCTGGGTTGGGGCTATCGAAGACGACGAGATCGTTGGGGAGTAGAGAGCTGCAGTATTTATTTTTTGATGTCGTTGGGGTCCCCTTTGGTGCCCGAGATCTCGAACTGTCCTCCAAATTCCACTTTCCCTTTTCCCATAGTAACAGGTGCGTGGCTGGCCACGTGGCTGCCTCAGCGACCGCCACGCTCCCCCAGAGCCCCTCACGCCCAGGGGAGGCCCCTTTGCTCCGGTCCTCTCCCAAGGCATGTGAGCCGAGGCGCTGTCACACTTCTGGAAGGAGGGGCTAGGACAGCCGGAGCCTTGGGCCCGCTGGATCCTGGATGGGTCTACGCACCTTGGGCCAGGTGGGTGTGGAAAACACGCCTTTGAGGCGTGGCCGCTGGAGCAGGGGTGAGGGAAGTGCTCCCCGGCGGCCACGAGGGAGAGAGAACATAACTTTACTGTTCCCTACACCCACGGATTTGGGTGGGGGGGTCACCTTACTCCAGCAGCTGGCTCCCTCATACCTAATACCCTCTCTCAACGCCACGCAAATGTTGTGCTTTTCAGTTAGGCGCCCCTCTTCCGTGTCGTAGTTTTTAAACGTAAACATACGTTCAAGAGCTGCTTGAGATTCCCAGCGAAATCAAACAGAAAAGTGCAGAGATCTCCCACATCCACCCCTCCCCTGCCCCTCCAGAGAGGTGCTTCTGTTACAACTGACGAATCTCCGTTGGCACATCGTTACCACCCAAACTCCGCACCTTACGCCGAGGGGGGCTCACTCTTGCTGTTGAACGTTCTCGGAGTTTGGACGGGTCCACAGCGAAACGTGTCCAGGACCGTAGTATCATACGGAATAGTTTCCCTGCTGAAGTCTGCTGTGCTCTGTTCATGCCTCTCTCTCTCTCTCTCTCTCTCTGCCCCTTTTCACCGGAGATCTGTCTTTCCCGGAATGCCACGCAGGTGGAATCGTGCAGTGTGTACGTAGCCTTTTCAGACTGGCCCCTTCCAGTTATAATATGCATTTAAGTTTCTTTCTGCGGCTTGAGACCCATTTCTTTTTTTTTTGGTGCTGAATAATATTCCGTGGTCCGGATGGCCGCGGCGTATTTTATTTAGCGGCTCACCTACGGAAGGCCATCTTGCCGGCCCCCAAGTTTGGGCGATTATGAATTAAGCTGCTAGAAGCACCCGTGTGCAGGTTTTTGTGTGAACCCAAGTTTTCAGCTCCTTTGGGTCAAGACCCAGGAGCGTGACTGTCGATCGTCTGGCAAGGGGATGTTCAGTTTTGTAAAAACAAAACAAAACAAAAAAACAACAACCCGCCAAACTGCTTTCCAACGTGGCCGTGGTCGCACCGTTTCGCATTCCCACCATCGAGGAGCGAGGCTCCCTGCTGCTCCCTGTCCTCACTGGCACGGGGCGTGGCACCCTTCTCTTCGCACCTAGCAATTTCCACCTCAGTCTCTACCTCTTATCACAACCTCTTGCTGCAAGGTTATTGAAGGCAGAGTCCGTGAATGGTCCGCATTCTCATCGTCAGGAACACGCAGAGGTTGTCTGTAAACAGTGAAATGAGAGTAGGAATATGCATGTTGTCGGCCCGTCATTCAGCCTGCGTGGGGCCTGGGGGTGCGAACCCGGGAGGCTGAGACGGGAGCGTTGCGTTTCTAGTTGCGTTTCTAGTTTGAGGTCCCGGCTCTGCCGATTTCATGCAGGGCAATGCCTGCTGGAAACTTAGCCTTCCTACATTTAAAATGAAGACATCATGTTAACAGGTATCCCAGGTCCTGTCGGCCTCCGGATCTCTGTGGTTGGAGGCTCCCGCTGCCTGGAGCCCTCCACCTCCTCCCGGCCACTTAGCTGCGAGGGTAGGAGTTACTCTCCCTTCTGGGTTCGGCCTAGAGATCCCGGCCTCCACAGAACCTTCCTGCCTTTCCTCACTCCCCCTGGAAGATTGATGCCTCTTCTGAGGTCCTGTCTGAACTGCTTCCATTATCTCCCCTGTCCCTGTCTGGCCCAAAGTAGCAGCTTACTAAATATTTTTATCATGAATAATCAATGAGTGAATGAAGGAATAAATGGGTCAAGAATTTCCTTTTTTCTCTACTTAATAAAAACATCCTTCCCACACTGCGTATTTATTTTCTTAGTCTCTTGGACCTGAGCTGTATTTTCTTTATACTATTGTGGGGTAATTTGCATAGGCGCGGATAAAAATACAATATATGCAAAGCCGGGGTAAGTTTCTATTTTTCGGGCTGCATCTGTGTCTCCAACATCTAGAGGGCAAGTTTAGCCTTACCGCAGAGTTATCACAACACACCATGTGCCTCTAGGCAGTTGACGAGGAAGATAATACAAACTAATGATCATTAAAATTATCCAAAGACTATTTAGACTTATTCCTGAGTCCATGCTTCAGAGATTCGCTTAAAAGGCAGGAAATGAGAACTCAGCTGATATCTCAAATCCTTTCCTAAGAGAATTAACTCCCTAGACTCTCCATCAAGCCACTAGGCTCAGGCTTCTGCGCGCATGCAGATTTCACCGCTGTGTAGACAGGTCGAGTTACCGAGATGGAAACGGTAGGGAGGAGACACGTTTGAGCCCAAATCCACGTAACTGGGACGGTGTCGCGTTGGGAAACGCTTGTCGTCTGCTTTAAAAACCGGGGATGGCAAAGAGATGTCTCGAAAAGGTTTTCAAGTCAAAAGGAGGCTGATAAAGGAGCCCGATAAAGGTCTACGCGGGTGATGTCGACTGCGGGCCCTTTGCCTTCTTCCCGGGGGCATCGGGTAATGCCCGAAGGCACCTCATCGTGCTACTGGCATCTGCTGGGTGCGGGACAGGAATGGGGCGAAGCAGCCCACAGGGCTCGGGGCAGACCCCACCACAAAGAATTATCTGGCCCCCGATAGCAGTAATGCTCCTCTGCTGAGAAGTCTGGTCTGCTGTGGCAGAAAAACAAAACCAAAGCCTCCAGCGTCTCCTTGGCACGTCTGTTCTGGAGCACAGACTTGCCGGTGGGTGGGTTCAGGCAGTCCGCAGGTGGAGTGAGACCCCGGCAAAGAGGCAGTCAGGAGGGAGTAACCCAGTCGTGGTCTGGGGCTGATGGCCCTGCCGTGATGCTGGTCCCCGTGTTGGTGATCAACTCTGTAGTGTGCAACATCCCGAGAACTCTGGTTAGTACCGGAAGGCTTACTGTCTGTCGGACAGGTTGGATTCAGTGGGTACCACATGGAAGAATGTTGTAGGAAGAATCGTGACTTTGGAATCTGATACGATTGGATTTGCATCCCACGTTCCCGCTAGCTGTGTGACCTAGAGTCTGCCCCCGTCCCAGTCCCCCATCCCCCAAATAAATAAACATCACCTATTTCATCATCTCTAAGACTTCCCCCCCCCCCCACGTTTCAGAATTTCCGACATTGGGATGTCTCTTAAAATTGAAGGCATCTCGTAGCTTAATGGGAAGTGATTTTTTTTTTTACCTTAAACTGATATAGAAAATAATGATACTTACTTCCAGCTGTAGTGTCTTATATTCTATGAAGTGTGGCTGTGCTAATGCTCAGCCGTGGGCAGCCCCCAATCAGAAGCTTAGCCAACCCAGGCTTCCCACCCCAGAGGAGGCAGAGTGGAGACCGCCTCTGCTCACGTCTCTTTAGAAAAATTACTTCATTTCTGGGGCGCCTGGGGGGCTCAGTCGGTTGAGCGTCCGACTCTTGATTTCAGCCCAGGTCATGATCTCAAGGTTCTTGGGGTCGCACCCTGCACTGGGTGTCCGTGTGGAACCTGCATGGGATTCTCTCTCTCTCTCTCTCTGCCCCTCCCCTGCTCACTCTCTCTCTCTCTCTCTCTCAAAATAAATAAATAAACATTTAAATGAATACATAAATAATTTAAAAACGAATTACCTCGTCCCTCCCATTCATCCCGGGGAAGGAAATGGTGCCCCATTTGGGTGTCCTACTCAATTCTCCATACATTCTGGCCCCAGTCCTCTGAAGTGCGGGTGCACACGGGTGCTCGCATGTCTCTACAGCCGGACAACTTGGCACGCCACCTCCAAGGAGACAGCCAGGCTCCCGGACACCATTGCCCTCAGTCGAGCCTGGCTCAGGGCACGGGCTGTACGGAAGCTGTCCGGGCAAAAGGCTTTCCGCCCCTATCTGGTTTGCAGCCGGGCAGGACGGCCTCGGCCAACAAACGCGGCCACGGCCAGCGCTGTGCACACGCCCCCGACAGGTGTTGCCCCCGGAAGACTGTTCTCTAGTTTAGCGCCCGAGACGGTCAAGGACGGAGTGAATGCTGGTTGCTGGGAGTTGAAAATTAATATGGAAGTGATTAAATGGTGTGTTTGCCTCTAAATTTTGATTCCATTTCTGGACAGACAGAGCCACAGAAGTTAATAATAGCTACGCTCTGCTGTTAAAATAGAGCTGTTGACAATGATCGTGAACGGGACACGGGAGGACCTGCCCTCTTCTGCCGTGTGCTTCTTCTCCTGTGACCACAGTGCACCCGGTGGTGGCTCCCGCACTGGGCAGCCCACGCCTGCACAGCCAGAAATAGCTCCTCTTGAGATGAATCGCTGACTAATTTTGTCTCTGTCCCCAGCAGGGCACGGGAATGGCATGTCTAAGGTTGGCGGGATCTGATCAGCGCTGGAGACAAGGCTCACCCCTGCAAGAGAATGAACCCAGCATGGTGGGGCTGGATGGGACAGAGGAGGGAGTCGGTCTCGCCCTAAGCCCAACTCTGTCAGCCCCCGGGTGACCTCGGGTCGTTTCTTTAACGACCCCAAGTTTCCGCAACTGTACCCCGGGGGGACACCTACCTTTCTCCCCACCGCCAGCCTCGTGAGAATCGGATAAGAGAAGATGAATAAAAGTATTTAATACAGATAAAAGTATCTAAGAAAACCCAGACGTGGCCTCTCCTCCATGTGGCATGCTAGAAATTCTACTTGTCATTGGTTCTTGCTTATAAAGATCTAGATTTTTTTCCCCACGTGGCCCTTCTGTCTCTTTTGGTCCACATCACACGTTAAGTCCGCCTTCCACAAAGCAACAACAGGTCCGTGATCGAATTGTCTAGACCGGTGTTGGGAGAGTTCGGCAGATCTCGCGGCGTGGGTGCGGCATTGGTGACTTTTTCCAGAGAGCGGCCTGTGGGAGCTCCCGTGTGTTTGCAGCCCACTCTCAGTGGACATTCCTATCTACAAACAAATACCCTTGACCTCAGAAGAACTCTAAGAGGGCTGTTGCATTTTCTCTGCTGGGAGCCTCATGTGTGGAGGGCTTGGTGCGACCGGGGGAAAATCAGGGCTTAGGGTTCACGGGCCTTATTCATTAGGCAGCCTGGATCGGAGCTCAGGAGGAAGGGGTGGGGTAGGAGAGGGGGATGGAAGACAGAGGGCTGGCTGGGGGCTCAAGCTGGGGACTGACAGCAGAATTGCCCCGTGGCCCTTCCAAATGAGATAGCCCGACGCTATTTCCAAATAGGAGAATCTAATGAGAAAGTGATTTTTTTTTTCCTGCCTGCCTATAATGTCATTTCCTTAAAAATAATTTCAGGAGGTCAGCTTTCTGGATTTATAGCCTTGATAGCATTATTAAAGTCTGAGAATGATAGTTGTTGCCCTGGAGGACGTCACTATGTGCCCCTAGGCCTCAGGTTCCCCACCTACAAAATGTCAGACTCAGGCAAGCGTGTGTTCAGTGTCGCCCCGGTTCCAAAAATTGCGTAATCTTGCCACTTCTTTGCTTTTCTCTCTACCCTTTCTGTTAGCAGCGGACTCATTCTCACGGGACAACCAGGCTCTATTTGTCTTTGCTGTTTTTCACAGCATCGCCACCATAGAAATCTCACCCCCAGTGAAGGCTCTCAGTTTTAATCTTCCTTCTTCTCTTGGGATACTGGTTTCTGTTATTCTCCTATGGAAATGGTTTTAACGCACTCGTTTATTCACTCAACAAACACGCGAGCGTCTACTACGTGCAAGGCACTGGGCTCCTTGCTGTGAAGGTTACAGATACATCAGAGAGGGCTCTGTCTTAAGGAGCCTACCCCCCCAGTAGTGGAGGGAAGACAGGTGTGTTCACACAGAGCACGAAAGGGCAAGGTAGAGGTGTTTAGGAAAGGCGAGGATGATGGGTTGCACGAGTCCAGAAGGAGAGGGAGTGCAAGGTCACATTGGAGGATGTAACGAGTACGTATCACCTTTCTACTGCCTTCCGCCGGTGTCTCCAAAGCGTGTTTGTTAGACCTTTCATCCTGTGGGATAGTCCTCGAGAAAAGGGTCCCGTTGTCAAACATGGTTGACCGAGGTTGTGTTCTATTACCCCCCGGGGAGATTCATAATGATTATTAGAGTAAAAAGTATCAGTACTATTAATATTAATTAATTGATTAATTATATAAATCATGACTAACTGTCAGTTAAGCAATAATACTCATAAATGTTCATTATTAATGATTACATAACTACTAATATATAATTAATAATTGATTAGTAGTTATGTAATAATAAATAAATATAATTGATTCTTAGTTATATAATGATGGATTGATTAATAATATTTTTTTGGTTGCAAATCTTTATTTATTTATTTACTTATATTTTTATATTAAATATAACTTATTGTCAAATTGGTTTCCATACCACACCCAGTGTTCATCCCAGCAGGTGCCCTCCTCCCTGCCCATCGCCCACTTTCCCCTCTCCCCCACCCCCTGCCTACCCTTAGTATGTTCTCAGTCCTTAGGGGTCTCCTAGGGTTTGCCTCCCTCCCTCTTTGTGACTTTGTTTCCCCCCTTCCCCTCCCCCCTTGTCTTCTGTTAAGTTTCTCAGGATCCACATATGAGTGAAAACATATGGTATCTGTTCTTCTCTGCCTGACTTATTTCACTCAGCACAATACCCGCCAGTTCCATCCACGTTGCTGCAAATGGCCAGATTTCATTCTTTCCCATCGCCACGTAGTATTCCATTGTGGACAGAAACCACATCTTCTTTATCCATTCGTCAGTTGATGGGCATTGAGGCTCTTTCCATCATTTGGCTATTGTTGAGAGTGCTGCTAGAAACATTGGGGTACGAGTGCCCCTGTGCATCAGCACTCTTGTATCCCTTGGGTAAATTCCTAGCAGTGCTATTGCTGGGTCATAGGGTAGATCTAGTTTTAATTTGGGGGGGAACCTCCACGCTGTTTTCCAGAGCGGCTGCACCAGTTTGCATTCCCACCAGCAGTGCAAGATTAATAGTATTATTCGGAGCAAAGGCCCTGATAAGACTTACAATAAAGGGGCCTGCTAAGCTGTAAGCCCCACCCACATCTCCTTGTCACATGTTGGCCAAATACTTATTAATGTCTTCTAGAAACAAGGACTACGAGAAATGCTACGGGGGTGGATAAAGCCTGAGCCTCAGGGTCACCAAACCTGGGTGTACCTCCCAGCCTTCTTAAGGCTCCTCCCTGGAGATTCCGCTTCCCATCCGTCTCCCCCTTGACGGGAATGTTCGTCCTATTAAACTCTGAGCAAGTATGGTAACGAGTCCTTACTCACCAGCAGTATGCTCTGAGGCGACTTCCTTCATTTTTCTTGTGCCTCAGTTTGGTCCTCAGTAAAGCAGGCAAAATAACAGTGGCTTCGTTGCAGGGCTGTCACCAGGCGCGAGAGAGTAAATATTTGCAAAGCGCTTAGAACAATGTCTGGCAATAGTAGATGCTCCCCAAATACTCGTTAAATGAAATCAACAGGGGGTCCTGCATCCAGTGGTGAAGCAAACCTCCCACCTGGACTTTGGGTCCAACCATGTCTTCTACCTACGTTTCTGAATCTGGGGCCCCACGGGGACACGCACTGCTGCTCCAGATGGCCGCCTCTGCCACGGAGTCTCTTTCGAAACTGCCCATTTACAGCCTCCATCAGCACAGCGTTGGTGCAGGTAGGACGTCAGAGAAGGAACACGCCTGGAGCTCGTGTAGACCAATCTTCCCGATTTACAGAACCCAGAAAGGGGAGGAATTTCCCCCAGGTTCGATCGCTCATGTCTGCAGAGCCAAGGAAGTAAGAGAAGGGGCCTCCGGCTGGAGTCATTTCCAACACATGGCTCTTGGTCCTTTGACAAGAGTGTGACACGAGTCTGCCTCGGGACTCTGGCAGGATCTGAGGTCGAAGCCTCCCAGGCGGGCTCTCCGGAGCCCCTGTCCACAAAGGTGAACAGGACCCCAAGCCAGGCCAGTCAGGAGCTCCGCCTGATTAAGCCTGACCCCCCTGGCTAAGCCCGTTCATGGCGCCCGTTCGCGGGCCTGAGGGACCTCGGCGTAAGCACGGTCGAGGGAATGATCTGGAGAGGCTGGTCCAGAGCTCCAACATTTGTTCAGACAAGGCACCTCATACACGCTAATTTAGTTACAACCCTGGGAGGAAAGGGAGGAGGGAGAGGAACGGGCAGGCTAAGTGGGGGAGGGAACTTTGCCCGTCCTTCTCTTCAATGAGCTCCTTCTCTGAGCACGTGGGATGAGAAACACGACTCGTCTGCCCTCTCTGCCCATCTAATCTCTGGGGGCTGGGACTTTGAGCATCTCAGCTCTCTGGGTGTGATTCTGGTGTTTGAAGATGTGTACTTTTTGGACAACGCGGACGAAAATACCAGCTAACGGTTACAACCAGGTCCCCGCTGGGGAGACTCCAGCCTGTTCCAACCCTAAGAAAACAAGTTGCACGTGTTAGATCTGTCCCGCCGAGACGGGCCGGGCGAACGTTGACGCTATGTGGTTTTTGCCTTTTGCGGTGACTCTGAAATCGAGTGAGCTGGGAGCCCCCTGTGCTGGCGGGGATTCTGGAGTTTGACAGCCCTGGAAGCTGGTTACGGAGCAGACGGGCACCCACTTCAGGGAAGGTCCTGGCATTCCGTCTGAGAATAAGGCCCCAGCCGGCTTATCTGTCCCTCCGGCCTCCTGGGTCCTTCGTCTCCCTTCCGGGAGAGCATGCGGTCCCTGGACCCCTTTCTCATAGCTGCCGAGCCGTGTGCATGGATGACCCCAAAACCTGTGGCTCGGACTCCTACACTCTTTTGGAAGACCTCCGCCATCACGCTCCTGGTCACAACGAGTAACACCTGTCAATATTCACTGCTTGTTTGACGGGCATTTCTCCCTCAGCCCTGTGGGCCGGGCCGGGCGGGTGGGATCGGCTCATTCATCTTGGGAAGCAGCTGGAGCTTCGCTGAGCAAAGGGCAGGGAGGTCTGAGCTCGGAGCCTGACCCTCTGATCCCACATCCTGGAACCCTCCCCAGACCCTCACTGCTCCTGGGGGGAAATTCTCTCCCGGGGCTGTCAGGTAGTGGCAGAAAGCCCACGCCCGGGCTGACCTCCAGAAGGCAGCTCTCCTGCAGAAGTTACAGTAAAAACGAGTCAGGCCCAGAGACACACACAGCTCCGAGGACTCACAAGGCAGGCGGACAGCTGGCCGTCAGCGGAGACTGGAAGCCACGCCTCCTCTCGCCCTCCTTCTGGCATCACTCACTGGCGGGATTTGGCTAAGTCACCTCCCATCTCTGGACCTCAGTTTCTTCCAGGCCCCGGTGTCCACGACTCGAGGGACCCGTTTGTGAAAGAGCCCACATGGAAGGCGGCCCTTCGTCTCTGTCCTTGGCTCTTTTCCACTCTTGTCTCTCACTTCTGAGAATAAACACCCATCCACATTCCTGAGATGTATTCGATTTTCTCATTTCTTTGCCTTTTTCCCTGACTCTCTTTCCCTCGTTTCTGTCCGTAGGGCCCTTCAGTCCGATCGCAGTTATCTACTCCTGAAAATAATTACCAAGTTTATGTAACCTCCTAGTAAGCAACTCCTAATTTATGTGGGGAGTCTGCCGTAGCCCTCTTCTGGAAATTACAGGGTGCTGTGGAATCATACTGAAAACACTGCATTAGCTGAGTAAACGGATGGCCCCGAAAACGAATTGGAGTGGCTAATGCAGAAGTGTATGTTTAAATGTGAGGCCTCGGAGCAAAGAGTCCTGCTCAGTGTCAAGTGCAAAGTGAACCACTCTTTGTAGGGAGGCCCCTCGCCCCCGCCCCCCCCCGGAGCTGCCTCTATTTGGGCCTGAGGCCGAAGGGATGCTTTTCTGACCAGCCAATGCCTGATAATGAGACTCTGAGATTTTCGCTCCCCCGGAAAAGCCAAGAGGAAAGCCCAGTTTGTTCTAAACTCCCTCCGGTCCTCCCCTTCCTCGAAGCCGTGTCAGGAAACCTGGATCCCTCCTCCCGGTCCGGTCTGGCCGCATGAAAACTAACAGCACAGAGAAGGGCTGACCTCACAGCCTGCCTGTCACGCTTCCAAATATCTCAGGAAAACTGGAGGAAAGGACCCTGAAGTCTGCAGTGCGGTGTTTTCTGTGAACTGCCTGAAAGATGCACTCCTGCTCCTGGCGATGCTCACGAGGGTGAGCGCGGTGTTGACCTTGCCCTTTGCGGGCTCTCGCCTCGGCAGGGGGCAGCCTTCCTGCAGGTGCCCGGATGGAGCAAAGGGCCCGCAGACGGCCTCCTTTGCTCGGAGAGGCCTGCGACGGGCCCCGCGGGCAGGGTCAGGACGCACCGTGCAGTGGGGGCCGCCAGCGCACGAGCCACAGAGGGACAAGGACAGGGCGGTTCTCTGCCCCTGGTTCTGGGGGCGGGGGACGGGGGTGGCCGGCTCAGGCTGAGAGCAGAAGAGAGAGCACCGTCCCGTGGAAGGATCCGGAACAAGCACCGCTTACAGAAAGGAGGTTTGCAGAGTGGCTTTGTGTCCTCGTGGGGGGGGGGGGGGGGGGGGGGGGGGGGGGGGCGGTGGGGAGGTGTGCGGGGGGGGGGGGGGGGGGGGGGGGGAGGTGGAGCCGTGTCACGTCTGGGTCCACATGGGGGCAGCCTAGAAAGGGCGCATGGAGCCCGAACCCAGGGGAGCAGGTGGCCCTCCTGGGCTTGCAGAGGACTGCTTGAGATTTCCCGCAAGCCTCTCGCTGTGAAGTTCTGTAACAATTTCTCCCGTGTTTTGAGGAAAGAGGAGCCCCCCTTGCATCTGGGCTGTACCCACCTCTGCTATGGTCCTGCTAAACTCTGGCAGGGGAGGATTGCTGACCAGCGCTAAGGTCTCGGCAGGGGGGTGACCCCCACTTACGGGCGTCTTTTCCCCAAAGCCACCCTTTCCGCCTCCAGCCTGAGGATGCCTGATGGCTGCCTTTCTCGGTGGCGGCTCCCCGGGGTTGGGCCCCCGGACCACGCGTGTCCTGCGTTCCTACCCGGCCACCTTGCCTGTTTGCACAGAGCGCAGTGCGTCCTGCACTGGGTGCTGGGGGTCCAAACAGAAAAAAAAAAAAGGCATGTTCTTGCCCTCCGGGAGCTCACGGTCCTTTGAGAAGGCTGGACACCAAAGTCAATCATTACAAGAAGGCACCCTGAGTTCTGAAAGAGACTTTTGCACAAGGTGCTGTCACAGGGGAACGAGAGACGCTTCTTCTGTGTGGGGGAGAATCGGCACGTCTTCACTTCCCTGCTGCTCGAAGGAGAAGGGTCCCTGGAGCTCACGTGCATTTGGCTCCGATGGAGGGCCACGCTTCTGTCACGTCCCCAGTGACAGAATGCTCTGTTCGCAGTGGTTGCTTCCTGCCTGCTTGGGGCCGACGTGGATGAAGTGTCCCGCAGCGTGAACGAGTGACCCGTAGACAAGTCGGCAGTGACAGAGCCTCTAACTAGAGGGGCATTTCCAGCTGGCGATCCCGGGGCCCGTTTCCTCCCTCTTCGCCTCCTTCCTGTTTTCTGTAACAGATGCGAGATGGAGGCCTGGGGCGGGAGTGGCTCGTGCACGGTCCCCTACTGCAGGCAGGGACCAGGGCCGGGCCTCCTGACGCCCAGGTCCCCGCAAGCAGTGAGCCAGCCTGGAGGAAAGAAGTTCGCCGCCCCAGACGCGCTGTGACTTACCTGTGCTCGCAGAGTCCTGGGGAAATGGCCCGCCGGCTGCAGAACATCAAGTTGAGACCCTGGACACTGAAAATTGAAACTTGAGCTAAGAAGCAAGGAAATGGAGAGAAAGGAAAAAAAAAAAAAGAAGGAAAAGGATAACAGAAAGAAAAAAGATCAAAATGTGTTTCGTGTCTTAGGGGCTTCAATGACGAGTCTAGGAATGCTTATTCTTAAGAGACTGGTAAGGAATCCTTTGAGAAGGGAAAAGATGTTGGACAGATGGCACTCTCCAAGGAGAGTTGGAGAGTGGAAAAAACAGGGCTTCCGGAACTGTGATGTGGAATCCCCAGATCTTCTGTCTCGTGCGGGCTTTCTCTGCGGAATACCGGTGCGGAGGTGGCTTAATGGATCGGCACTCTTTGCCTTTCGTCTTTGCCTGCAAGATGGCAGTCGGTGTCGGGAGTGGATTAGGGGGGTCACTCAGAGCCCTTGGTCTTGTCTCTGCCCTCGTGACTTGCACGGAACAGCCTTTCACGGGATGCAGGTACTTAGATCCGAATGTACACGACGTACCCAAGAGGATGTCATCATCGCGAATGCCTCCCGTAAATGAACCATTTTCAGCCTGGAAGGGATCGTTTTATTCGATCACTTCAGATGAGGAGACCGACCGGCCCAGAGGGGAAAAGTGATTTTTCCCAAGTCATGTAGGTAAATAGACTTAGAACGGGGGGCTAGTTCTCCTAACATCACCCGTGACCTTACTTGGAAATCTGCGACTCTTTTCTCATGGAGGTTTTATTTTTCAGAGGAGCCGAGGTATTTTACAAAAGTGGACTCTGTGCCTTGGGCTTATGAGCCTTTGTGCCCACCTAAACCTTACATGAATCCTCAACACGTCTTTAAGGGGCTCGAACTCCCCTACCGCATGACCGATTCAGAAATCGAACCCCCCGATCTCCTACCGTTGCACGTTGAAAATTTTCCACCCTTCCCCATTACAATAACTCTTGTGACAATCCTTTTAGTCCATTTCTAGGATGATGCCTTTTGCATAATTAACTCAGAAGCCAGAGTATCAATTGAATCCTAAGTCTTTGGGTACGTATTAACAAATTTATCTCTGCCAAAATCAGCCCAGATTATACTTTCCTCTTTAGGGGAAGATGACACAATGACTGTGCAGGTGAGTGGAGTCACACGAAGTGAAGCAGTCCTGCTGGAAAGACATCAAGGTAATGGTTTGGCCTTAGCCCCAAGCGCCCTGAAGTCCACGGTGAGTTCCCACCGCGCCCCTAAATGAGTATACTGCAGGCTAAAATAGTATGTGTATTATAGCCAAATTAAAAAAAAAAAAAATCTGTCCTTAGCAACTGCTGATATAAAGGACGTAGACTCTTCTGGACTGCTGGGGGAAGTGTAAAACCCCGGAAAGCCATCCAGCCGTTTCAGAAGACAGGCTTCAACTCTAGAGGGTCAGCATTGCTAACGTATATTGGGGATTAACGATACTGTTAAGTTTCACCAGCTGTGTAACGATAGAGCTCACCATTCCCTCTTTGCTGTGTGTGTGTGCGTGTGTGTGTGCGCGCGTGTGTGCCCTGCATGGGGACACTTGGATTTTGGTCTTGCTTTCATTTGGCTTTTGAGTTTGATCTACTGTATTCATGGTGCCATTATTTCCTTCTTTTCAGGAACGAAGGCACTTAAGGCTTTTGGCGTTGTGATTGCAATCTTAGCCGTGCTCACTGGCTTTGATATGCCCTGTGTCTCTACGCCACTGCTGATATTTTTTTTCCCTTTTTCCCTAAACAACATGTAATTGCAGTGTAGGTTTCTCTCAGGAATGGTTTTTAAATTTCCAAGGGGTTGCTTTCCAAATATTAATTGCTAATTTTGCTGCACTATGGGGAGAGAACGAATCCTGTATAGTTTTTTACTTTGGGGAATTTATTGTAGTTTTCATTGTGCCCGAGAAGGTAAATTTTTTTTTTTTTTTTTTTTTTTTTTTTGGTAAACGTCCCACATTGATTTGAAAGGGATGAATAGGGCACAAGTTATAAAGTTTATTATTCTCTGTGTATAATACTTTAAGTTTTTCTGTTTAATTTCTTTGTTTCTTGTGTTTTTATTCTCCGTTAAAGAGCAGTCTAGTTAGGGGCGCCTGGTTGAGCGTCTGACTTCGACTCAGGTCATGATCTCACGGTTCGTGGGTTCGAGCCCCGCATTGGGCTCTGTGCTGACAGCTCAGCGCCTGGGGCCTGCTTCCGATTCTGTGTCGCCTTCTCTCTCTCTGCCCCTCCCCCGCTCACTCTCTCTCTCTCTCTCTTAAAAATAAATAAATATTAAAAAACAGAAGTATATTTGGATTTCCCTTTGTGATTTTAGCTTTGCCAACTTCTCTCCATACTTTTGAGTTTTTAAGTTCCATATGCTTTAGGCTGTGATACTTAGTATAAAGTTTCAAGATAATTGTATATTAATTCTGCAAGATATCTTTCTTCCACACAAAATAACCTGTTTTATCCGGTTAAAAGTTTTTGCCAGGAATTATAATTTGTGTGCTGTTGTGACTCCCTTGTCTTTTGCTTGCTCTCTTGGCATTATCTCATGCCCTCCATTCTTTTAGGAAGATATGCATTTTACATCTATTTGTGTGTTTATTTGAAATTCAATTTAAATGAATAGTCAACAGACACACAGGTCAAAACACTCAAGAGGCACAAAATTATACAACGAACACTCTTTCTGTCCCCCTGGATCCTCCAATATCTCCTCTAGAGATAGTCCCTCTTACTAGTTTATTTTATATTCTGTTTCTGTGCTCATGTAAGTGAGCAAGTTCACACACACACACACACACACATTTTTCAAAACCAAAATGGTAGCCCACTATCTACTCCGTTCTATACTCCCCCCCCCCCCATTTGACTATATAGTTGGAGACTATCTCTCATATTTTCATATAGTGCCTTCTTTATAAACACTGCCCAATGCTCCCCTGGGAGGCTGTATCGTGACTTAGTCATTGATCACCAGTCTGATGGACACGGAAGCTTTTTTTTTTCCTTAAAAAAATTTTTTTTAATGTTTATTTATTTTTGAGGGAAAAAGAGAAAGCTGGAACGTGAGCAGGGGAGGAGCACTACCAAGCTGGGTAACGCTGACACGGTAGGATGTAGACGTCTCCGGGGGACCCTGGTTCTGCCTGCCAGACTTCATATTCAACACTCTCTGTTTCCGAAAGTGGGAGGTCAGCTTATGTTAGAAACGTTTTCACCCCCAAAGCCCTTCAAAATCTGGTCCGTAAGAACGGTTAGATGCATTTACCTGGAAGATTGTCTTTTGGGCGAATGGTGGTGTTGAAAATAAGGCAGCAAAGTGCCCTGACCCTGAAATTAAAAATCTCAGCTGTGCTCCCCGCCGCTCTGCTGGGATGGGGGGGCCCGTGCCTGGCGGGGGGTGTGGGGAGGAGGTCGCGGCTTCCTGGTGGCCTTGGGCGAGCTACCTCATCTTCCTGTGTCTCGGTAGGTCACTTCTGCGTAAAGTCAAGGGTTGACGCAGGCGAAACGAGCCCACTCTACGCGCTGGGATTCTGTAACTTGATGTGCAGCCACCTTTCCTTCCCAAACCCCCTTTGACTGCAAAGGCCAAAATATTAGCCTTCTGCAAAATAATCAACTGTTGAAATTATCTAACAGCTATACTCCATCAGATCAGAAGAAGTTTCATCGAAGCTTTTAGTTTTTATTTTAAAACTGTATTTATTTATTTTTGAGAGAGAGAGAGAGCGCGCACAAGGGGCAGAGAGAGAGGGAAAGAGAAAATCCCAAACAGGTGAGGAGCCAGATGTGGGCCTCGAGCCCACGAAACGTGAGATCATGACCTGAGCCAAAATCAAGAGTCAGATGTTTAACTGACTGACCCACCCAGGTGCCCCCATATTTATTATTCTAAATTAGTCTACACTGACCTAAAAGTTTTGTTTCTATTAAGAATCTCAATGATCTGACGGTCACATATCAATTGGAAGGTATACAGTTTTTGGTGTATAAAGAAACATGTCTTTTTTTTTTAATGCTTATTTATTTACTTTAGGGAGAGAGAGAGAGCATGCAAGCAGGTGGAGGTGAGCAGAGAGAGAGGGAGAGAAAATCCCAAGCAGGCTCTGTGCTGTCAGTGCAGAGTTCGATAAGGGGCTTGAATTCACGAACCGTGAGATCCTGACCTGGGCCGAAATCAAGGGTCGGACGCTTAACCGACTGAGCCACCCAGGTGCCCCTCATCAAAGTTTTTTTTAAAAAATTGCTCAACCCCGTCCCAATTCATTGCAAAGTGCAACTGTAGGAGCACAAAAGAGTCATATCACCAAGAGGGCCCCTGCTCCCCCATTACACACAGGGGGCACCAGCTCGGGCTCCCTCTATTTTCTTCCTTGCCGATGGAATCTGGTTTCACCTCTAAGTTGACTTTGTAAGCCATTGTCTCGGGTCACACAGCGCTGCCTTTTTTTGGTTTAAACCTGGACACTTTTTCATGACTACTGTTATGCTACGGAATAGTGATTTATAACTGGCAGGTTGTAACAATTACCAGAATCGGAAATGAAATTAGCCACGTCTGTTCTTTTGGCCGAATTAAAGACCATTTGAGAGACTCCGTGTGGACCGGGTTTCTCCCTTGGCGCAAACTGGTGTTATGATACATGGATGTGTTCACCGCATCTTCTGTTTGCCTCTCTGGCTGTAGCAATTTACTGACTTGCTGGGGTTTGGTAGGGTGACGAGCGTGCAGGGCAGAAGGCGGGGTCCCTTGACCACGATCGTAGGAGAACATCCACACTTGCTGCGTTTCACGTTCTGGAAATGGCTGGATCAAACTCATTTCAAAATAATTGAACATGAATTCGCAAGACATAACCTACCTAATTAAAAAGAAAGAAAAAAAGCCCGCCACAGAAGGCAATTTGCACGTGAGGCATGACGATTGTGTACTTTTGATTTTTATCTTTTCATCAGGGTAGGGGTGTAGGGGAGAGAATATCCAGTCTGCCTCCCGTGCTACTAAATATGCAGGAAAAAAATCGTGGAGAGGGCCTGAACCAATCTTTGCACAGCCGTGCTGTTGTCTCCGTCGGGGTCTTTTCCTTCTGTTTGGTTGATCTTCTGCAGGGTTCACACTGCCTGTGTCCTCTCCTGCAGTGGTCTCAGACTTTGGTGCGCACAGAGCCCCCAGGAGAGCTGTTACAACCCAGACGCCTCGGTTAATCACGAGAGGAGGTCATAGACAGGAAGTCTGGACCCAGGCCCTAGAATTCCCACCTTTAACAAGTTCCCCAGAAATGCTTTTGCTGATGGTCTGTGGACACCACAGCGCTGAGTAAACATTTAATGAATAAATTCAGGAATAAGGTATCGACCTCGCGGTCTTTGCAATTTCTATAGCCTTCTCTGTTTGCTGTTCGTTCTTTGGAGGTACTTTCTTTTGGGGCTGTTGTTCTCTTGAAAGAGGCAGGAACTTCCTGGTTGGAAGTGAATTTGAAGGAGCCAGGAGACATTCTCCAAAAGTGGAACAGGAAGCCCAGTGTATTTTCATATTTTCCGAGCCCCTGGAAGCCATGAATTCGGTGCTGCATGACTGTAGGGGAACCATGACGAGGAAGAGTCCCTGTCCGACAGACTCACTGTGTTGGAGAGCTTAGACTAGGCCACACGTGTGACATGTAAGTCTACCTCTCTCCAGGGGTCAGCAAACCCTCAGCCAGAGGCTGCTGTCATTCTCCTGGGAACTTTCCACTTCCTCACTCTCATTATCTCTGGGAAGCTTGGACTTTGTCCTTCAAAGTTACCCAGCGTCCTGGGGAAGTTCCAGAAGACAAAACGTCTGCATTCTGTTCCGGGTTTGCTGCGAGCTACCCCTATGACCTCTGGCTAGCCCATTCCCCCTTTTTGGGGCTTGGTTTTCTTATTTGTGTAGTGATGCCCCTCTGGTTCTAATAGCCATGATCGCGACTCACAATCAAGACTCTGCGGGTAGGCAAGGGTTCTGGGCCGGGTGGGCTGTGATTGCAAACAAACCAAAAATAAGTAAAGCGAAGCAAACCAGGAAGCAAGTGGCCAGGAGCAGGGCAGGCAGAGGGGAGGACTGGTCAACCTGCGGAACCACCCCCCCACCCCGCCCCTACTTACTGTGGCAAGGAGGGCCTGGATGATGGCCTGGATGCTGGTCAGCTGCTGTGGCCTGGTCCGTCGGAAGGCCTATTGTTTCTTGAGTAGCTTGACTCAACTCAAATGATTAACTGTCTTCCCTATGCTCGTATCATATGGGGAGATCCTTGATCTCCTCAGATCAATAGATAATATGAAAACGATCCCATTATTCATCAAACTTTCACCCACTAGTTTTAGCCTACGTTGATGGCTTTTGATGGAACCCACTATTAGGTAAGATTTGCCAAAGGATGCTTTTCTAGAATATAACTCTTAAGAGTTTAGTCTTTTGGATGAACTTACAACAATTTTATTAAATATTTACTAAGAAAAACACAAAACACAAAAAACCCTTATTGGGTGTATGAGTCAGCTTAGGCCACCATAACAGAATACCACGGACTGGCTGGCTTAAACACGGGTATTTATTTTCTCATGGTTGTGGGAGCTGGGAGTCCAAGATCAGGTCCAAAATGGTTGGTTTGGTGAGGACCCTCTTTCTGGCTTGCAGACAGGGGAGAGAGAGAGAGAGAGAGAGAGAGAGAGAGAGAGAGAGAATCTCTCTTCCTTGTTAAGGCTTCAACATAATGAATTTTTGGAGGAAACAATTTAGAGCATAGCATTGGGGTTATAACTGGAATTTTATTCCCTGTATCAACTGATCTAGGGAAGTTAATATCTTTGCAATATGGAAACTTCACAACCAGGGGTCTGGGATATGTCTTAATTTTTCAAGTGTTACTGTATGTTATTAAATAAAAATCTGAGGTTTTCTTCACTTGTGCACTGCATACGTATTGTTCTGTTTATTTCTAAGCATTTATATTTTTTCTTGCTTTTCCAAGGGGAATCTATGTTTCACTGTGTTTTCTAACTAAAATTTTCTGGAGTAGAAAAAGCTTTGTTGGATGTATTATTTATTTCATATTTGCCTACATGTTTCCAGTTGGTTATCCTGAATTTCCTAGAAAATTATTATTTCTTTAAATTTTCAAATAATGATAATTTGGTCAGCTTCCTTCCAGTATTTATACGTGTCTTTTTCATTTTTTTCTCATGTTATGTAGTAATTAGAGCTTTCGGATCGATATTGAATAGCCGTGGTGATCGTGACAATTTAGATGTGGTCCCAGGGCTGATGATAAATTCTGAATCTCACTATCGGTGAGCATAACAGGGAGGAGGCACAGAACTCATGGAGAGACAGACCTGGGAGCCAAACTACCTGTGTTCCAGTCCCAGCACATTTACCGATTAGCTGGGTGAACTCGGGCAAGTCACTTAACCTCTCTGTTCTTGGTTCCAGCACCTGTAAGTTGGGGATGATAATGGTAGGCTCTTCATGGAACTGTCAGAAAATCAAATGCATTTGTCTATGTACTTGAATAGAGACTGGCAGGTCATAGATTCTATCTAAGCACTTGGCACTATGCGTAAATAAGATGTCTGCTAGCTTGAAATAGTTTTAAAAAATCATTTTAACACAATATCACATTTTTCCTAGTTGACTAAGAGCTTTTTCAAGAGTGGATGCTTGATATTATCAAATGCCCTTTTTTCCCCTCCCTTTGATGCGATGATAAACTGTAGAAATAGATTTCTTAATATTGAACTATTTTTGAATGTGATGGGATCATTCTACTTTGACAAGGTGTGCAAGTCTGCTCAAAAATTCAGTTTATGGGGCGCCTGGGTGGCTCAGTTGTTTGCGCGTCTGACTCTTGATTTCGGCTCAGGTCATGATCTCCTAGTTCGTGGGTTTGAGCCCTGCGTCAGGGTCTGTGCTGACAGTGTGGAGCCTCCTTGAGATTCTCTCTCTCTTTCTTTCTCTGCCCCTTTCCTGCTCTCTCTTTCTTAAAAATAAATACTTTAGTATTTATTTAGATTTAAAACATTTTATTATGGGAATTTTCAAAAACGAACAAAAGTAGAAGGGCACGATGAACTCTGAGGTCTAACTTCAACAATTATCAATAGTTTGCCAGATCTTGGCATATCTTGTGTGTTCTTTTTAAATATACTTCTGGATTTTATTTGTTAATATTTTACTTAAAAATTTACATCCGGGGCACCTAGTGGCTCAATCAGTGAAATGTCTGACTCTTGATTTCAGCTCAGGTTGTGATCTCACGGAGTGTGGGAATCAAGCCACGTGCTGGGCTCTGTACTAAGCATGGAGCCTGCTTGGGATTCTCTCTCTCTCTCTCTCTCTCTCTCTCTGCCCCTCCTCTGCTCCCTCTCTCTTTATCTCTCAAAATAAATAAGCGAACATTAAAAAATACTTTACAAATTTTACACTCGTATTCTTAAGTGACATTGACCTAGCTTCCATGTCTGTGTGATGTAGTGGATAAAGTTATTTGGTTTTTTTGAAACAAAATTATATCTGCATCGCAGAACAAAAATTATGTTTTTGTATTGTCCATCTAAATTTTCTCTCAAATTTCCTTTTACCCTTGCCCTTCTGGGACTCAGTCCATTCATGGCTACGGCTTTAAAAGCCTGCAGCCTCAGGAAAGGGATAATACAGTAAAAGACAGAAAATGAAAGCGGCCCTGTTAGGCTGGAGGGTCCAAGCAAGAGTTTTGAAAGCATACGTAAAGAGCCAAGCTTCCAAAATAAATAGACTCTGAACTGGGGGTGGGGGAGGAGGGGGAGAAAATGGTAAAGTTAGTTTCAGTAAGTGTTGAGAAGAAAACATGTCCTTTGTCTTCTGCCCCGGGACCCCAGGGAGGCAGGGAGGGGAGACTGAGAACCCAGGTAATGAGGGGTGCTGGCCGGAGAGAGACCCCA
Organism: Panthera uncia; assembly: GCF_023721935.1. Lineage (NCBI taxonomy): Eukaryota > Metazoa > Chordata > Mammalia > Carnivora > Felidae > Panthera > Panthera uncia. The sequence goes on from NW_026057583.1 coordinate 4,049,241, forward strand.
GCTCTAGTCGCCAGGGAGGGCGCATAACAGTAGGAGCCCAGCCCAGGTGCTGGTGGTACATAAGGGGCTTCTTGCAATTAGAAAAAGGGTCATTTCAGAGTGGGGACCATGACTTCTTTAATACCAAGGCTATTTTTAAAAGTATTTTTAAATTCCCAAGTGTTTGGATTTCTCTGGATACGCCTTTGTTCTCAACTTCTTTGTACAAAGGGGTATTTCAAAAATTGCCACCAAAAACTGCCATGTGTAATTATTGTTTTTTGCAGTCGTTGAGTCTGTGCTCTGACACGAAATCGATTTTTGTGAATACGCTAGAAATATTTGCGAAGAACGTGTAATCTGTGTGGGAATGCCAGAGTTTAAACATTTGCGGCTATTGGAGAAGCTCATTGGTTTTATCACCAGAATGTTCTCTATCATCACCTAAGTCTGATCAACTTGACCTTCAAATATGAGAGATTTGGATTAAACTCCTGCACCGTGGTCGTCATTCTGTAGGCTTATTCCTCTATTTCTAATAGGTTGGCTTTATCTATTTTCATGATAATTAGAGCATCAAATGTTTTCATCGTTATACATTCATTGTGGTTTCCATCGATCATTGTGAAATGTTCTTTGTTTAGGATTTTTCTTAGTTTGATCTAATATTGCTTTCCTTTTTAAATTTTCCCTGGTATCTATTCACTAATCCTTTTACTTTTACCCAATGTATGTTATTTTAGATAAGATTGTCTTTTCCAAACAGCAGTGTTGAACTTTATTATTTGACTCAATATTAGAGACGTTGACTTCAAAAAAAAATATATTTTTTTTACATTTATTTATTTTTGAGAGAGAGAGAGAGAAAGAGTGCGCACACAAGCAGGGGAGGGGCAGAGAGAGAAGGAGACACAGAATCCGAAGCGGGCTCCAGGCTCTGAGCTGTCAGCACGCAGCCGAAGGCGGGGCTTGAACTCACAAACCAGGAGATCATGACCTGCGCCCAAGTTGGACACTCCACCGACTGAGCCACCCAGGCACCCCGAGACGTTGACTTTTTAATTGCACTCAGTGTGTTCCTCTTTACTTTGGTCATAGACGTGCTTGATTTTAGTTATTTTGCATTTTTTAATTTTTGTTTCCTTCATTTCTTTATTATGCTTTTTCCTACCTCTTGCACTGGCATTTTGTTCAAATGTTATTAATCTTTTTTCTTTCTAGATTTCAGAAAATATACAATCGTTTTTACTCTACTCTAGTTGCTTTAAGATAAAAATATATTGAACTGATATCTTTCTATCAAAAACAAGAAAAACAATGGGGCGCCTGGGTGGCTCAGTCGGTTGAGCGTCCGACTTCGGCTCAGGTCACAATCTCGCAGTCCGTGAGTTCGAGCCCCGCGTCGGGCTCTGGGCTGACGGCTCAGAGCCTGGAGCCTGCTTCCGATTCTGTGTCTTCCTCTCTCTGCCCCTCCCCCGTTCATGCTCTGTCTCTCTCTGTCTCAAAAATAAATAAACATTAAAAAAAAAAAAAAAACAAGAAAAACAAGAATCTCTCCACTGGGGAGACATTTATCATTCCTTCGCTTCATCTTTGCCCTTTATGTAACTACTTTATTTTGATAATATGTTTTGTGTGTGCGTATGTGAGAGAGAATACTTAGGACTTTAGACAAATTAGTAAGTTAAATAATAAAGTAAATTAAATAATATAAATCAAATCAATATTGATATTTAAATGATGAACCTTCTTCTGAAGATGTTTTTTGACATTTGCACTAAATTTGATGGTCACATTAACAATTATTTAGATGTCACCACAAGTGTTCCTAACACCGTTGGTGGTGAACGATATTGTCTCCATTTTGGTATTCTTTATTTTGGTACTTTTTTTTTTGCCAGTTGGCCTACTGACTCAAGAATTAGTTTTTCTTCAAGAAGTTACATGGATGTTACTTGCATATTTTAGGTTTATCCCCTCGTTTTACATTTTATAACATCAAAAGAACATTTGGGCCAATATTTTGCTATAACAAGTTTAGAAAAGTAGGCAGTTAAATGCTTGTTTTCAAATCAACTTTGTTGAACTTGAAGCATGTCCATATCTCTTGGGTTCTGGGGCCTCTGTGTTGTTTTTATTTTTAAGTTTATTTTGAGAGAGTAGAGGAGGGGGGAGAGAGAGAGGGAGAGAGAGAATCTCAGTAGGCTCTGACAGAGCCTGATGTGGGGCTTGAGCTCACGGGCCATGAGATCATGACTTGAGCTGAAACCAAGAGTCAGACACTTAACCGACAGAGCCGCCCAGGCGCCCCTGGAGCCTCTGTTTTTAACACACCAATCTGAAGTATGGAATTCTGACGTAGTTAATAGACTAAATAGCAAAGATGATGTTTTTTTTTAATTTTTATATTTTATTTTATATTTTAGAGAGAGAGAGAGAGAGAGCAAGTGGAAGCAGGGGAGGGGGCAGAGAGACAGAGACAGAATCCGAAGCAGGCTCTAGGCTCCAAGCTGTCACCACAGAGCCCGATGTGGGGCTTGAACTTACAAGCAGTGAGATCAGTACCTGAGCCGAAGTCAGACGCTTAACTAACTGAGCCACTCAGGCGCCCCTCAAAGGTGATATTTTTAAAGAGTAATTCTAGGAAGTATCTACAGTTTTATGGCACTATGTCAGGTCCCAAACACATAATGCTTTGCTGTTCCCTGAGTAAGTAATGGTGATAAACATCCATGCACAGTACCCTTCATGACTATTGGACAACTCCTAACCTTGAATTACTCATTAATTGGTGTCCCTATTTAAGTCCCGTGCACATGTGACAAGGGAAGGGCATTGCTATTAATTGGGCACTTGATTCTTCAGGTACTGTGCTTAGTCCTTCAAATACCTTGTCCTAGTTTGTTCTAATCAGACTTCTAAGAGCTAGGTTACATCACCACAATCTTCCATTTGGGAAAACCTGAGAGTGGGTTCCTGTTGTATGGTGTAATCCCAAACTGGTTAAGTGGCATTCATGCCTAAGTTTGCCAGAATCTGGTACTTGTCTGTGCACCGTGCTGTACTACCTTGGAAACGATATGTGGCTGACCCGGTACAGTTCACATGTCCTGTGCAAGGGTGAGGATGTTTGAGTTTTTCTGGTGATTGAACCCGTTGTGATAGGATGTCAGCTTTCTTTTATCGTTGCTTCCCTTCCAGGCTATTTTCAAATCTAACTAATCGATCTTCACCAAAGGGTCGCTTCCAATGATCAACTGATTGAGAAGTCACAGCCTTTACCAACAAAACCCTGGGAGGCAAAAGTTCCTTTTTCTAGACTCTACCTTTTGCTTCAGCCATAGCGTCACCTACAGAATCAATTAATCAACAAACAGAATTAAAATAATACTAAACTTCTTAAACATAATGTTTATATAATCTCACGTATCCCGAAGAGCTTTTGACGATGGTCTCGCCGTTCTATTTATGCAGAACACTACACTTTGTGAAGCTCATCCATTTTCATGTCCTCAATTAAAGTAACCTTTGCTGAGAACCTACCAGGTGCTGGGTATGGTGATAGGTCTTGGGGAATCAAAGGTCAAGAAGATAAAGTCACAGTTCTTGAAAACTCATTGTCTAGTAGCAAGGTGTTATACAAAGAGATGTATCATCATATAATGTAGGAATTGCTATCGCGAAGATGTAAATAAAGTGAGTGGTGACTATAAGTCAATGACAGAGAGCAGTGAGGTGAGGTAGATAGACTTTTGAGTTTAACATGCCACGATCCAAAAATTCTATCCACAGTTGAATTTGTGAGTACAGACAAAAGAAAGATGTCAGATTTGCGAGCTCTTAAAAAAATATACTGCCCCCATATTCTTCCTCAAAATTTTTACTTAAAGACATGTACCAGGCAATTGTGAAATAAATCAAAACAAAGAACTCAAGCATGGAGAAGTCATGTCGTAAAGGGAACAGAATATCATGCTGCAGTAAGTATACTGAAAGAAAACTGAAATAGAAGCCCTTGTCAAGTTTTGAAACTTTTTTCTACATTGACGCATGGGGAAAAATCAGTGAAAAATATGGCCTAGGAAACTATAATCAAGCACAAAAATAAAAAAAATATAGACAGCAGAAGGAAGGCCACCTATATCCACTATAAAGCAAAATGTAATTGGGTTCGATACATTAAAGACAAGATAAATCAATGAAGAGTGCAATTCAATTATATGCTGTTTCTGAGAGACACATCTAAACCAAAGTACTTCAAATCGAAAAATAAAAAAGTGAGGGACTCATCTTACATTAAAAAATGAATCAATGTATGTGAGGTAAAAGTAGCATTCCACTGCTATATGAAAAGTGTGGTGTGACCATCGCTAAGTAGAGTTGACTTCAGAAATGCAAGGACGGTTCAATTGTAGGAAATACAGCCATAAAATTAATGTGTTAGTAGACTAGAGGAGAAAAACTATGATCATTATAATACCCTGAAGCGCCACTGATAAAATTAGGTAACAATTCAAACACAAATATTTTGCATTGACTAGAAGTTGAAAGGTCTCATGCTTAACATGGAAACACAAGGAGAGACTTCCATAAAAGTGAGGAAAAGTAAGGGGCGGAAACATAGATTGGAGAGCTGTACAGACACAAGCCTACGTCTCAATTCCAGCACTTCCTACCCGGGTGGATCTCCATTCCTTCAAGTCTCATGTTCTCGTTCCGTCTGGAAAATGATTGTACGGTAACAATAGTCATGATGGTGAGATACTGCCTATCCCAACAGGAGCTTGCTGTGTGAGAAATGGAGCGAGTGTCTTGTAACCAATCAGTCTCTACAACAACCCTGCGGTGTGGATGTCCTGGTGTCCCCATTGTGCTGATTGAGAAACTGAGGCTAGGAGGCCAACTATCTTCTCCTCCTACCTCTTAATGTTATGTTGAAGGATTGATAAAATAAGGTATGTGTTTTAGCCAGTCCCGGCTGCTACAACAAAAACACCATAGACTGGGGCTCCTGGGTGGCTCAGTCGGTTAAGCGTAACACTTCGGCTCAGGTCATGATCTCGTGGTTCGTGGGTTCAAGCCCCGCGTTGGGCTCTGTGCTGACAGCTCGGAGCCTGGAGCCTCCACGTTCTGGAGGTTGGAAAGTCCAAGTGAAGGTGCCAGCACACCAGGTGTCTGGTAAGAGTCTATTTCCTGGTTCATAGCCAGCCTTCTTCTCACTGGGACCTCACAGAGGAAGGGGTGAGGGAGCTCCCTGGGTGTCTCTCTTATCAGACCACTAATCCTCGTTAACTCGGGCTCTACCCTCATGGCCTAGTCAGTCACCTCCCACAAGTCCCACCTCCCAATTCCATCACCTGGGAATTAGGATTTCAACATAGGATTTTTGGGGAACGCAAACATTCAGTCCAGAACAGCATGCAAACTGCTTTGCAGAGTGTAGCGCATACTAATCATGGTAACACTTCTTAAATGCCAGCAAAAAATACCACTATCGACACTGTTTTTCTTTTTTTTTTAACGTTTATTTATTTTTGAGACAGAGAGAGACACAGCATGAACGGGGGAGGGGCAGAGAGAGAGGGAGACACAGAATCAGAAGCAGGCTCCAGGCTCTGAGCCATCAGCCCAGAGCCCGACGCGGGGCTCGAACTCGCGGACCGCGAGATCGTGACCTGAGCCAAAGTCGGACGCTTAACCGACTGAGCCACCCAGGCGCCCCACGACACTGTTTTCCAGTATTACTATGGATATATTTGCTGGGGAAGTACAAATGGAAGAAGGGACAGATATTGAAGATGGAGAGGCAAAATTATTATTTGTAGATGATGCTTTCTATCTCTGGGAAGACCCAAGTAAATAACTTGAAAAAGTATCCAAAATAAAAGAGTTAGTAAGAGGGCTGATTTTAAAATAAAAATGCTGTTGATACCTTTCCTGTCTGCTGGAAATAACTAGTTTAAATATATAAAGGAGAAATTCTCATTTGAAATGGCAAGAGTAAAAAAAAATATACTGAAGAGTAAATTAAATAAGAAATAAGCTGCATTTATTTAAAGAAAAGTGCGAACCTTTAATGAAGGACATAAAAGAATTCTTCTTTAATTGGAGGGAATATTTGCTAAACACTTGGGAAGGCTATACACTGTAAATATGCCCATAATCCCCAGATAAATCTATAAATTTGTGTTACCTATGGAAATCTCAAAGGGAAATTCTGGGAATATGGTTTCATGATTACAAAGTTCATCTGACAAAATAAACCAGTAAGAAGACAAAAAATATTGTGAAAAGGGATTAATGATGGAGAGCTTTCTCTACAAGTATGAAGATGTATTTTATTTTATGTTTTAAAGGTTATTTTGAGAGAGAGCGAAAAGGGGAGAAGGGGAGGGCAAGAGAATAAGGGAGAGAGAGAATCCCAAGCAGGCTCTGTGCTGTCAGTGCAAAGCTCAATGAAGAGCTTGAACTCACGAACTGTGAGATCCTGACTTGAGCCAAAATCAAGAGTTAGGCGCTTAATGGACTGAGCCACCCTGGCTCAGCATGTATTTTAAAGTGTATTAGAACATGTATTTTAAAGTGATGGCAATTTGGGAGGTGGGTGAAGTAGGTGATGGGGATTGAGGAGTGAGCTGGTTGTGATGAGCACTGGGTGATGTATGTGGGTGATAATCACCAAGTTCTTCACCTGAAATGATTCCACTCTATGTTAACTAACTGGAATTTAAATAAAAACTTGGAAAGGAAAACAAATGACAATAATTTGACAATGCGGTTCTTTCAAAAGAGTGTGTGAACAAAGAGATGAGGAAGAGTTTAAAAAATCCAGAAATCGATTCCATTGGTCTATGTGTCTATTTTTGTGCCAATGCCATGCAGTCTTAATGATGACAGCTTTGTAGTAGAGGCTAAAGTCTGGGATTGTGATGCCTCCTGCTTTGGTCTTCTTCTTCAGAATTACTTTGGCTATTCGGGGTCTTTGGTGGTTCCATACAAATTTTAGGATTGCTTGTTCTAGCTTCGAGAAGAATGCTGGTGCAATTTTGATTGGGATTGCATTGAGCACGGAATGTTTTTCCATTTCTTTATATCTTCTTCAATTACTTTCATAAGCTTTCTATAGTTTTCAGCATACAGATCTTTTGTATCTTTGGTTAGATTTATTCCCAGGTATTTTACGCTTCTTGGTGCAATTGTGAATGGGATCAGTTTCTTTATTTGTCTTTCTGTTGCTTCATTATTAGTGTATAAGAATGCAACTGTTTTCTGTACATTGATTTTGTATTCTGTGACTTTGCTGAATTCATATATCAGTTCTAGAAGACTTTTGGTGGAGTCTATCGGGTTTTCCATGTATAATATCATGTCATCTGCAAAAAGTGAAAGCTTGACTTCATCTTTGCCAATTAAGTGGCTAAAATGAACAAATCAGGAGACTCTAGATGCTGGCGAGGATGTGGAGAAACGGGAACCCTCTTGTACTGTTGGTGGGAAAGTAGACTGGTGCAGCCGCTGTGGAGAACAGTATGGAGGTTCCCCCCCCCCAAATTAAAAATAGACCTACCCTATGACCCAGCAATAGCACTGCTAGGAATTTACCCAAGGGATACAGGACTGCTGATGCGTAAGGGGCACTCGTACCCCAATGTTTCTAGCAGCACTTTCAACAATAGCCAAATGATGGGAAGAGCCTAAATGTCCATCAACTGACGAATGGATAAAGAAGATGTGGTTTATATACACAATGGAATACTATGTGGCAATGAGAAAGAATGAAATATGGCCCTTTGTAGCAACGTGGATGGAACTGGAGAGTGTGATGCTAAGTGAAATAAGTCAAACAGAGAAGGACAGATACCATATGTTTTCACTCTTATGTGGATCCTGAGAAACTTAACAGAAACCCATGGGGGAGGGGAAGGAAAAAAAAGGGTTAGAGAGGGAGGGAGCCAAACCATAAGAGACTGTTAAAAACTGAGAACAATCTGAGGGTCGGTGGGGGGTGGGAGGGAGGATGGGTGGGTGATGGGCATTGAGGAGGGCACCTTTTGGGATGAGCACTGGGAGTTGTATGAAAACTGATTTGACAATTAATTTCATCTTAAAAAAATTATTATCAGTTGCCTGTAAAGTCGGAGATTTAATACAAAATAAGTTAAAAATCTGTGCCAGCTATATTGTAACAAAAGAAATAAAGTCAAAGTAGAACATTAAAAAATATATAAATAAATAAAATAAAAAAATCCAGAAATCGATCCAAATATATCTGAAAGACTTTACTGTATGATACAGGTGATAACTTCAAATCTTGGTGGAAAACGGGACCGTCGGGTAAAGAGTGCAAAAACAGAAGACTCACCAAACGGAAATAAGTGGGAGTAAATTGTGTTAGCATTCTCCGGAGAAACAGTACAGCTGTCAGCATGGTGATTTTGTAGTGTACAGAGATTTGGGATATTCAAATAAACGTTTTTTCTTTTTATGTTTTATTTATTTTTGAGACAGAGAGAGAGACAGAGCATGAACAGGGGAGGGGCAGAGAGAGAGGGAGACACAATCTGAAACAGGCTCCAGGCTCCGAGCCGTCAGCACAGAGCCCGACGCGGGGCTCGAACTCACGAACCGTGAGATCACGACCTGAGCCGAAGTCGGCCGCCCAACGGACTGAGCCACCCAGGCGCCCCTATAAAAGTTTTATATAGTCAGTTTCTCAGGTATGTTTTGGCCCATAGCAAAAACCACCCTAAATAACGGCATGAAATAAACACCATTTAAGGAGCCCATGGATTCTGGGTGCTCAGGATTTGCACAGCTCTGTGTCAACAGTGGAGGCACCTGCCACCTTCTCCGTGGCTGCGACACAACCGTCGAAGCTCACACATCCCAGCGAGCCGGGAAACCAGCCCACTTCCTCTTGGCGATGCTTTCACGGGAGGGGAGGACAGAGTGCTCAGTTATGGACCAGGGACAGGTGCACGTCAGTGGTCACAGCGTGGAGGGCAGTTGGGCAGAGACCTCGGGGTTTGAATACGTGGGTCAGGGGGCTCCCTGTGACACCCCTCTGCCACCAGACGGTTCTGCCGGCTTTTGGAGGCGAAGAACAGAGCTGGGGAAGGTACAGCAACGATTGGGAAGACGGTCAGGACGGCTGTTGGTCTCACCAAGCAGGTCTCCGCCACCAAGAGTGGTGACATGAACCGGATGGGAGCTGGTTCTTCATGGTCAGATGCTCAGGCCCTCGGCTGCCCCTTAGGTGACACGCAGGGGACACAGAGGCTCCATAGGAAAGCAGCTTCCCCCAGAGGACGCATTTCCATAGACTCCTCTGCCTGCTCAGACTCCTTCTGGGTGAAGTCTGGGGTACGGGGGGGGATGAGTTTGGGGGACACCCTCCACGGAAAGCCTGATCTGCTCGATGCCACTCGTGATGGACACTGGCTGGTTCCCAGAACGCAGTGGCTGCGGCTGACTCTTTCCGGACTGCTCTGCGTTGGTCTGGCTGTCCAGACGCGAGGTTGGCGAGCCGCCCTGTGGCCACTCGGGACAGGCCGAGTTCCTTCTCATGCCGACGGGGCAGATGAGACAAATCTTCAGATGACTCTAGCGGGGCCCGTTCCTCCCGCATCACCGGGAACTGGAAGCCGGGCTGTCACTGCGCACAGGTGCCCGCTCTTCCTACGGGCAAGGCGGTTTTGGTCTGGCTTTACCGCTGAGCTCAGCCAGCAGGAGACAGCACAGCCCCCCAAGAGTATCTGTGCAACCCCCCTGTCTGTGTCTTCGGTGCTCCTGTCACCGAAGCCCGTTCACCTTCTGAGCTGCGGAGTTTGGGACAAGAACAACACAAAACCGAATGACGAGTGCGCTGCCTGGGCACTGTCTGTGCGGCACACCGCTCCCCGATCTGTCACTCAGAGGACACAGATCAAGGAACAGAGAAGTCGTCGCCTCTTAGCCTCGCTCCCTTCCGCGGAGGCTCCCTCCTGCACCCGATCAAGACAGGCAGGCAGGCGCCAGGTGGAAATCTAACTGGGGCCAAGTGGCAGCGTCCTGACACCGTATCTATCTTCTGACCTGTTCCAGAAGTTTCTTTAACAACCGTGAATCCTCCCACGGGGTCATTAGGACAGCCTGAGAAGAGGCCATGTGTCCTACACCTTACAGGGACACAGGGACCTGGGCTTCCTTGATCTGGTCGCCTCGGGTTGGTGACCTGACGGCTTTGCGCCTCTGTTTCCTAATCCAGAAAATGGGTTGCAGATGGCATTTTCCAGAGCCCTCCTTTCCCCTGAGGTCCCGCAGCTGCTGGGGGAGGCTGAGGGCATGAGCTCCACTGAATGTCCCCCCATCCCATTTCCTTGACCCCCCCATCTCCCTTACCCCTGCTCACTTCATCAGATCAGCCCGATTTTTCCCAGTTTTACATATTGAAATGCCGCCATGACTTGACATCCATCCACAGCCTTCCCCACCCTTTGGGATCTAGTTTTGAAATGGGGTTGGGTCCCTTCACTTTGCCACCCAGTGGGAACCCAAACTTTCCTCCCTATTTCTGTTCAGTCCAAGAGAGGCCGATGTTACCGTCAACCGTGATACAAAAAAGCCCCCCGGGCTTCTACAACAACAATTTCCCATCTACGAGACATCCCTGAGCTCAATAGACTTTTCTGGAGGATTATTGCAGGGAGGGGGTGCGTCCTGCCACACAAAATCCTCTGCCATCATGCGGCTCCCTGCCCCTGACCCCGGCCCCACAGAATTCCAAGTTCTCTCCCTTCTGTTGTGTAGAACGGTCTTGTCTGCCTCTCAAGCTTGGAGCCAGGCCTTGGAGAGTCTCACCCTCTACTCCGGGCATCAACGAAAGCTTCCCAAGAACCACCGCTCCCTCCCTGAGGAAGAGCCTGCCGTCATTATTGAGGTTGTCACATTTTCACTTTTTTCTTGCATTTAATTTGTCGAAAGGGTTTCGTGGCTAAGCAGAGTTTGAAAACCACTGCACATCACTGTGTTTGTACCGAGCCTGCTATGAACTTAGATACTATATCATCAGTACTCCTGCCAGATACATCGGTGCTTTCATCCAATTAAAGTATTTGCCAGCGTTGATATTTTTTAAAATGTAAAATATTTCAACCATGCAAAACTATGAGCCGGTGTTTTTTGAACTGCAGGTAACCTGTTTTTTTTTTTTCGAGAGAGAACAAACAGAATGAAAGAGAGTGGAAAATATAAGGGCGTTATCAACTTAATAAACATAAACATTTCTTCATAAACATTTGGTTTCAGATCTCTGCGTGTGCATGTACGTGTGTGTATGTGGGTGTGGGTGTGTCACAAGGGAAGATAATCTTTTTCTCACTGTGGGTCACGGTCACAAAGTTTGAGCATCACCGGATAGACAGGGCTGTGACGAACACCAGCCTACTCCCGGCTCAGTTCCGTATCACTCAGCTCTAGGACGCACACTGTGTCACTGTAGGGTTTTTTGCTGACGGTCTGTTTGTTGTTAAAACATTACAGTTGGAATTGGAGCTGAGTCCTCCCCTCCCCCCGACGTTCCCCTCCTTGATTCCGCCCTTTTCCTTCTGCCCCGTGGACACTTCATAATGGAGCCGATCTTGTCCATGCGTGTTTTTATGCTCTTACTACATATTAAAAATATGGAATTGTTTCGTGCATTTTATGCCAGTACTCACAGCGGTTTTTAAAAAATATATCATTCTGAATCTTTTTCTTTTCTCTCAACACGGTAATTTGCAGATATCCCTTGCTGATATGCGTGGTTCCAGTTCAGTTACGTTCATGGTTGTATAAATAGACTGAAGGTTATTTTCTCATTTTATGCTTAAGGGACATTTCATTTACTATTATGAAAAATATTGCAGTGAACATTCTTGTGTATCTACTTGTCCACATGTGACAAAAAACGGTTATGAAACGATTTTATAAGCCAGAGAAGGTGATTTGAGTATAAAGCCAAGCCATAGTCATATAGACAGTGTCAACGTCTCCAAATCAATAAAGTTGAGTCCTTTCCTCATACCTTAAAAAAAATCAATTATAGGGGCGCCTGGGTGGCTCGGTCGGTTAAGCGTCCGACTTCGGCTCAGGTCATGATCTCACAGTCTGGGAGTTCGAGCCCCGCGTCAGGCTCTGTGCTGACAGCTCAGAGCCTGGAGCCTATTTCAGATTCTGTGTCTTCCTCTCTCTCTGCCCCTCCCCTGTTCATGCTCTGTCTCTCTCTGTCTCAAAAATAGATAAACGTTAAAAAAAAAATTAAAAAAAATCAATTATAGGGTGAATTAGAGAACTGAGTGTGTAAAAATAAATGCAGAAAAATAATTTTGATATTGGAGTGGAAAGGATTTCTTAAATAAGCTAAAGGAAAGTAAAAACAATAAAGGAAAAGATTGAAACTTTCTACCATACTAACACTTCATATTTCTCTTTATTAGAAGGTACTAGGGGATGCCCGGGGGGCTCAGTCAGTTGAGCATCTGACTTTGGCTCAGGTCATGATCTCACGTTCATGAGTTTGAGTCCCGCATCGGGCTCTGTGCTGACCCGTTCAGAGCCTGGAGGCTGCTTCGGATTCCGTGTCTCCCTCTCTCTCTCTGCCCCTCCCCAGTTTGTGCTGTCTCTCTCTCTCTCAAAAAATAAATTAATTAAAAAAAAAGGTACTAATATAAAAGTTAAAATACAATCCACAACTTTGGAGAAGGTATTTGTAATGTACAGAAGCTAAACTACAAAGAATGGTAATATTTTTTTAAGAAACCATGATACCCAAAAAAACGTCCTTGTCTGCCTAGCCAAAAGGCCCACGTTTAAGGATCGTTTTCTTGCTTATCTCTTATTTCCTGGATGACTAAGTCTGCTTTTACACATTGGCTGATGTCGTCTTTTTGCAAAAAGGTCTGGCCCTGCCTACATTTCCCTCCTGAAATTTAGCTAATCTTTCAGGCCGAGATTAACCCGTGGCTCTTGCAGAGTTACATACGTGACTTTGAAGACTTGCCTTCAAAGCAGTTTATTTAATTTTTTTCTTTTGAAATATACCAGTCAGCTTTTTAATGAACTCACACTTGTGTCAAAGGTTGAACGTACAGTTGGAGAACAATGTAACCTTATAGCTTGTCATGGGCTAAATTGTATCCTCCAAAAACTCATATCTACTCTGAACCTCCAAATGTGATCTTACGTACAAACAGGGTCTCTACAGATATTATTAGTTAAAGATTGAGATGAGGTCATACTGGGTGACAGTGGGCTCTGAATCTCAGGACTCGTGTCCTTACAGGAAGAGAAGGCACATGGCACACAGAGCGGGCCGTGTGAAGGTGGAGGGAGAGTGGAGAGTGATGTAGTTGCATTAGCCAAAGATACTAGTGATTTCCAGGAGCCAGCAGAAGTTAGGAGGGATCAAGGATGGGTTCTTCCTTAGAGACACTGAAGAGAACATGGTTCGCTGATACTTTGATATTAGAATTCTAGACCCCAGAATAGGAGGGAACAAATTTCCATTGTGCTGATCCATTCAATTTGTGGTAATTTGTAATTACATAAGGAATATGTTACAAACTAATACAAAGCCAGCATGTAAGTTTATATACTGGTCTGGCCAATACGCTGCAAAGTTTCTGCCATAGAGTGACCTGAAGCACATTTTTATTTCGTGTATTACCTTGACCTGTGCCAATATGCCTTGACTGAAACCAAGCCAGCCATGTTGGCTATGGCGATCGTGCCAGGGACCGGTGTGTAGCTAAGGGCAACAGGTAAGCACGAGGAGGGTCAACCTTTGAGGTGACTGGACACCAGCTTTGTCCAATAGAGGCACTCTGTATGAGAGAACAGCAGTCTGATGCAATCTGACCTTATATCTTTGGAAAGCCTAGATATAAGCGAAACCCAAAAAGGTTGGTCAGTTAAACTTTGGTCGTTATCCTAATAGTGCTGCTTTGCTTTGTCAGGTCTTTGTGATATCGGAGTATGTCTCAAGCCCAGACACACTGGAGCAGAGAATGTCTGTGCAGCGATGAGGTGGCTCCCCGTGTGAGTCCACATCTTCATGGACCCACATCATAATACTTCATCATTGGTTCTGGTTCAAGATGGCAGCATAGGAAGATTCTGTAGTCACCTCCTCCATGGAACAGCAAATTGCACCTAATGGTAGAACATTTCCTCCTGAAGAAGAACTGAGGGGGGACTGACGGCTACTGGACAACCAAAGACAGAGAGAATGGCAAGAGAACAGTAAAAGAGGCAGAGACATGAAGGGAACTCCCACCTTGGACCCTACCAATGAAAGCGAGCATGGTACTGAGGGACTAGGGAGAGGTCCTTCTGTCCTTGGACACAGAAAAAACCTACGGCTAGCATATAGAAGAGACACTAGAACTTTGCCAAGCAGTAGAGGAGGCACGGAATGCTCTCCAAGTTAGACTGGAGACTGAAAGGGTTTACGTTCTCATCTCACCTCGGAAACCTGGGCTGGAGCAGGGTCCGGACACCATAATGCGTGGGCCTAGTCACCTCAGTGAGCTCACGGCTCCAGCGGGCCCGGGGTCCTGAAGCCCACATCCACCCTGGTTGCGCTGGGGCACAGAAAAAATGTTGTGGTCTGAAAGGGCCACGGAACTTCTGGAACATTGTCTTCCCCTCCACCTTAAAAGCCCAGACCCAAGCAGGGTCTGGCTCATGGTGATCTTGCGACCTCAGTGAGCCTAGGGTTCACAAGCCCAGACCTGCCGCCCTATGGTGCTGGCACACAGACAATAAGCTGAGGTTTTGTTTTTTTTTGATGTTTACTGATTTATCGTGTTTTATTTACTTTAAAAGATTTGCCCTTGTTTTTATTTTTTTCTTTTTAGGTTTCATCTTTTGTTTCTTGTTCTCTCTCTTTTCCGTTTCTTCTTCTCATCCTTCTTTCCTTCTCTTTTTCCTTCCTTATTCTCTTTTTCCTTTTCTCTTCTTTTTTCTTTTATTATCATTTTCTTTTATTATTTCTGTAAAAAGCTGTGGTTTAAAAGAGAAACTGGCATATACAGCCACAGGACCTGTCAGCCAGCAACAGTCACCAAGCACAGAGAGTCTACATGGGGGACACCATATGCAAGACCATTCTTTCAGCTTTGGGTGAAGTAGCCATGTCACCTAATCCACAGAAACAAACACAGAAAGTCAAGCAAAATGGGGAGATAGAGGAATACGGTCCACAAGAGAGAAGAAACAACATCAGAAAAAGGACTAAATGACACAGGGAAAAGCAGTACGCCTGATAAAGAATTCAAAGTAGTGATCGTCAAGGTGTTCAGCTGGCGGGAGAAAGACTGGAAGAACTTGGTGAGACCTTCAATAAAGAGACAGAACATATTAAAAACAATCAATCAGAGCTGCAGAACACAGTAACTGAAATATAAAACACCCCAGAGGGAATCAACGGTGGATTAGAAGAGGCAGAAGAATGTATTAGTGATCTGGAAGACGGCATAATGGAAAGCACACGAGCTGAACAGCAAAAGGAGAAAAGAATTTTTTTAAAAGTGAGGATGGATTAAGAAATCTCTTGGACAACACCAAGCAAAGAAACATTAGCATTACAGGGGTCCCAGAAGAAGAGAAAGAAAGGTGTAGAAAGCTTACTTGAAGAAATAATAACTGAAAACTTCCCTAACCAAGGGAGGGAAATAGACATCTAAGTCCAACAAGCACAGAGAGTTCCAAACAAGAGGAACCAAAAGAGGTCCACATCATGGCACATTATAATTAAAATGTCAAGGGTTAAAGATAACGAGAGAATCCTAAAAGCAGCAAAGGAAAACAAAAGTTACGTACAAGGGAAAACTGATAAGGCTATCGGCTGGCTGATTTTTCAGCAGAAACCTTGCAGGCCAGAGGGAGTGACATGATATGTTCAAAGAGCTGAAAGGAAAAAAACAAAAAGCAAAAAACCTACAACCAAGAATACTTTACCAGGCAACGTTATCATTCAGATTTGAAGGAGAGATAGTTTCCCAAACCAAAGATAAAAGAGTTTATCACCCCTAAACCAACCGTATAAGAAATGTTAAAATCCTAAAAGTTCACACAGGCAGTAATTTCTCTGACATCAGCCATAGAAACATTTTTCTAGATACATCTCCTCTGGCATGGGAAACAAAAGCAAAAATAAATGGGACAAGATCAAAATAAAAAATTCCTGCATCCACAAAACGAAAAGACAACCTACTGAATGGAAGAAGATATTTGCAAATGACAAATCCAATAAGGGGTCAATATCCAAAATATATAAAGAACTCACACAGGCCAAAACAGAAAAAACAAGTTATCCAATTAAAATGTGCAAAGGACCCGAATAGACATTTCTCCAAAGAAGACATCCAGATGGCCAACAGACACATGAAAAGATGCTCAACATCACTCATCATCAGGGACATGCAAATCAAAACCACACTGAGATATCACCTCACACCTGTCAGAATGATAAAACAAAAACCACAAGAAACAACAAGTGTTGTCAGGATGTGGAGCGACAGGAACCCTTGTGCACTGTTGGTGGGAATGCGCACTGATGCAGCCACTGTGGAAAACAGCGTGGAGGTTCCTCAAAGAGTTAAAAATAGAGCTACCGTATGATCCAGCTATTGTGCTACTGGGTATTTACCCAAAGAATACAAAAGCACTAATATGAAGGGATACACGCACCCCTAGGTTTAAAGCAGCATTATTTACAATAGCCGAGACATGGAAGCAATCCAAGTGTCCATCGATCGATGAGTGCATAAAGACAAAGTGGCATACGTGAAATATTACTCAGCCACGAAAAAGAACAAGTTCTTGCCATGTGTGACAGCACGGACAGCTGTAGGGGGCATTACACCTAGTGAAATCAGTCCGATTGAGAAAGACAGATACCATATGATTCCACTCATAAATGGAATCTAAAAAAAAAAAAAGAATCAGGGCACCTGGGTGGCTCAGTCGGTTGGGCGTCTGACTTCGGTTCAGGTCATGATCTCGCGGTCCGTGAGTTTGAGCCCCGCGTCAGGCTCTGTGCTGACAGCTCGGGGCCTGGAGCCTGTTTTAGATTCTGTGTCTCCCTCTCTCTCTGACCTTCCCCCATTCGTGCTCTGTCTCTCTCTGTTTCAAAAATGAATAAATGTTAAAAAAATTAAAAAAAATAAAAATTAAAAAATAAAAAAAAAAGAATAAACAAAAAACACAATCAGAGCCATAAATACAGAGAACAAACTGACGACTCCCAGAGGACAGGGCGGTGGGAAGGTTGGGCAAAGTGGGCGAAGGGGCGAGGAAGACACAGGCCTCCAGTTACGGGATGGATAAGTCACGGGAATAAAAAGCAGAGCATCAGGAATACTGTCATTGTAATAACGATGTTAACGGGACAGATAGAGCTACACCTGTGGCAAACACGCCATAATGTGTGAACTTGTCAAGTCACCAAGCTGTACACCTGCAAGTGATACAACATTGCGTGTCCACTGCACTCAAATAGAATAATAATAATGCTCTATAATTGGTAGACGCGTTTTCTCAACTGTCTTTCGGTTTCCAAGAAATATCAAAAATGACTTTACAGCAGTATCTGAACAGTTTATCGTTAAAGGCCACGTTACGGTACATTCACCTCCTCTGAGCAGCATCGTATGGTTCTCTGAGGCAATGTTAGCCTCTCCCTCCAGTTTCTCTGCCGCAGGACAAAGCGTATTGTATAGATCATTTGTGTTCACATGTCTGTCGCCCCAAAAGACTGAGTCCCTGCAGGGCACTGTGAGACACTCCTCTGTCTCTGGGCTCTGTGCTCTGTGTATTTATATCACGTCGACTCTATTGGATTGGAAAAAGCAACTATCTTGCTCCCCCCGTAATGAATGGGAAGCTTGAGGAAAGAGATTTTGTTTGGTTTGTTTTTATAACTCCTGCACGCAGCATAGTATCTACCGACACATCATAGGTGATCATTTTACTCATGTGTGGCATTTAAGAAACAAGGTAAATGAACAAAAGAAAAGAAAAAAAGAGAGACAAACCCCAAAAGGACTCTTATAGAGGATGCACTGATGGTCACCAGAGGGGAGGATGGTGGGGGATGGGGGAAATAGATGAAGGGGAAGGGATCACGAGTACACTTCTCATGATGAGCACTGAGAAATGTGCAGAGTTGGGAATCACTATACTGCACACCTGAAACTGAGATAACATTGTGTGTTGATGACACTGGATTAAAAAGAAAAGTTCTAGCAGAGCTGAGCGGCAATATGAGACTTCGCCGATAGGTGTCGCTGTGCTTTCAAAAGTCACCATTAGGGTAAGTACCGAGTTCCCACATTTAATCTTCCCCCAAACTGCATCCTGTAGGCGAGGAAACAGAAGCCGAGGGAAGTCATGTTGCCTGATCATGCTCCCTCAGCCACCAGTTTGGGAAGCAGTATTCAAAGTGAGGTTTATCTCCTTCCCGAGTGGGCTAAGTCAGCTGTTCTCTGGCCTGAAAATTCTTAATTTCCAGACATCAAGTGACAGGAGCACGTGTAAATCACCAGCATAATCTACTAAATCAGTTATCTAGATGAAAAAAAAATTTAATGTTTTGCTTGTTTTTGAGAGACAGATCACAAGAGAGAGGAGACACAGAATCCGAAGCGGGCTCCAGGCTCCGAGCTATCGGCACAGAGCCCGACGCGGGGCTTGAACCCACGAGGTGATGACCTGAGCCAAAGTCGGATGCTTAACCAACAGAGCCGCCCAGGTGCCTCGTTAGTTACCCAAATTTTAGATTCCTTTCTTAGTTTTGCCAGATAAGTGATTGGTTCACAAGTAGGGTCATTTTGCCCCCAGGTTATATGTCACGATATCTGGAAAATGTTTTTGGTTGTCATTCCTGGAGAGTGGGGTGCCATTTGGCATCCAGCCAGTAGAGGCCAGGGAGCCTGCTAAACACCGTACATCGCCCAGGACAGCCCGCACGGCAAAGAATTATCCAGGCCACGTGGTCAGTATTCCTGAGGCTGAGAAACCCTGCTTTGCAAGGATAGCTTTACTGCGTTGGTAACCGTATTTTCCTTTTCCAGTTCAGAGGATGGGTATAACGGTCTCTGTGTTACCGACGAAGACAGAGCACAGAGGTGGTGATTTGTTTACGACAGAACCGAGTCTGGGATGGAGCCTCATTGGAAGGCTGACACCTTCTTCTCCGCTTTGCCACCTCGGGTCTCAGAGTGCGGCTTTTCTGGGAGAAAGATCTTTGTTGATGAGTCCCAAATCCCAATTACAGGATTTCGGGAGGAGAGTGGGTTGTCAGTGATTCAGGGAAGAGCGGTCCGTGGCGAGGACGCCTCCTTTTTTTCCGGATATGAGCAGAAGCTCTACGCTTACTAAACCGCAGAGTTAAGGCCGAGAGAGGCTGCAGGGACCATTCAGCCCCCACACAACAGGACGAGCCGGGGCTTCGACAAGTGGAGACGTGTGCTCAGAGTTACCCACTGATGGGTCCTGGTGGAGCGAGGTCTCCCGCCGTTAGCTCGGGGCTCTCTATCCTACGCTGTCGTTCTAAACTGATGGCCGAGAGAGATTTTGCCATTTCGGGCAAATCTCAGGTTCTCCTTCTGTGAGCCACGGCAATGGAGAATACTCGGGCTCAAAATTGCCAGGACCTAGGTGTCAAGGATTTTAGGCACTCCGTCAGGGTGGGATGGTGTCTGGACCTGCGACCCACTTAAAAATGGAAGCCAGTGTTTCCGCAGAAATCTGGAGGCTTCCTCTCGGCATTACAAGCCGACAGACTGGGGAGGTCCTGATCCCAGCAGAGTGCTGCACGGGGGCCTTAATGGAGGTGAACTCCACCGCAGCTGAAGTGTGAGTACAGCTTGTGATCCCAGCGACATCCCGTCTTACGGGGAAGCTGAGAGGCAGCAGATCCCACGAGGGCTCTGGATTTGGCCGAGATTCATGATCCAAATGGAAGCGCCAGCAGGGTGGACAGATGAGAGCCCAGCTGCCCGTGGGAAGCATGTCGTGGAGACAGACGCCGCAGGGCGACAGGCACGGGCTCCTTCAAAATCGGGCAGCGTGGCCAGCGGTCAATTCTCAAAAACCCAATCAGTCACAAGTCCACCCGTCGGATAACCAACGCATCCGACGTAGCACGTGCATCGACCGTAGGCGTGCCCTTTAAGAGCGCTCTCACGTGACTGTTTTAATGGCTCTGGTAGAAATGTCCCTTTGGGGGTAGTGGTTCCATGATAAGATTTTCGCATTGTGAACTGATCTAAAGTCGCTCCCCTGTCCCTCCCACCCTGAGAAACTAGCAAACGAATTCTCAAGTTCTAAAAGTCTGGCCAAAGAGAAGTCACTAGAAGGTGAACATTTCCCATATAAATTTTTCTGTCACTCAGACTTCTGTATTGTCAATGCGATAGGATTTTCTTTGTTACTCCCGATTGCTCTCCGGTAGGTTTGACTGCAGTTTTCTTTTCCTTTTTAAAGTGTTTTAATGTTGTATTTATTTTTGAGACAGAGACACACACACAGAGAGAGAGGACAAGTGGGAGAGGGGCAGAGAGAGGGAGACCCAGAATCGGAAGCAGGCTCCAGGCTCCGAGCCGTCAGCACAGAGCCCGACGCGGGGCTCGAACCCGCGCACCGTGAGACCGTGACCTGAGCCTGAATGCATTTTTCTATTTCTATAAAGCTTCACAGTATAAGTATCATTTTGCCAACCCCTCAAATCAGCCTTGTATGTATTCCTAGCAGTTAAATCTTTAAGGATGAGCTAAATGAAAAAAAAAAAAAGTGTTAAAGAAATCAGGATGAACTGCAAACATGTTGCTAAATATTTGCATTTTCATTTCTAATAAGGAAAGACTTGGATGTGTTGACTTGTTAATAGTTTGCAGGGAAATTAGACAATACTCAGATCGGGGTGGGGGAAAGAATGCAAATTCTTAGGGAAAAGACTGTCACAGGCTGTATGTTTGTACCTCAAATTCCGCATCTATTCACAAGTGTGACAAGAGAAAGAAGGATTAAAAAACATCCTAAAAACGCTGAAAGATTTGTACAAACAACAAGAAGGAGACATTAACCAGGATTTCAGATCGCCTCTAAGAGTATCGACTAGAAAGTTCTCACACAAAATGCTGCAGGTGGGGTTTCTGCTCGTGAACTATTGACTGGTTAGAAAATTGTATTTCGTTATCGGGAATAAAGAACGAGCACTCTCACAGCTGTTCTTGGTCATTGTTGACATGGTCAAGAGCATCACTGAGAAACCGGGGAATGTGGTCAGCGTACCCCAGGTGACGAGTGAGTGATGCGCATGTGGGCACAGTAGCTCCTGGCGGGCTGGTTCCAAGCTTAGTGCGTGCAGGGACCCTGCAGTTGTGGGGACAGACAGAAGCTGTGTGTCCAGGGGCCTCCGATTACTCTGCATCGAGGGAGAGCAATGTCATCTGCTGTGAGATGGCAGTCAGCTGGCCTGGGGTTCCTGGTGGTCGGGAAAGATCCAGAAGGATGGCTGTGAGGCATGAGTCCAGCAGCCCCCCGGGGATCTGTGGTGACGCGGTTCAGGGGGTACCAGCACCCAGTGCAGATCTGTGAGTGCCCAACTGTGCCAGCCCTGTCCCCCGGGCCACTTGGTCACCTCCTTGCCCTCGCTGTCCAGAAGGCATCCGGGGCTCGTGGCAGATGTGTGTAGGGTCGCGTCCCCCATCGCTCCTGCCTCCCTGCTGAGCGTGACTGCTTTTCACCGGGCTGACCATGTCTGGTAGTGCCTGTCCGTCTGTCCTCGCTGGATCGCTCGCTGTGCAAATCGGGCCGGTGTTCCCCGCTCACCGCTGCCCTCCTGGTGCCCAGAGCAGTGCCGGGCACTGAGGGCGTGAGCGAGAAATGTGTATGGAGTGAGTGAGCGGGTGGATGAGCCAGGGACGCGGAAGGACCTCCGCGATAAGGCCCTGGTGTCTCTGTCACCTGCTCCTGTTGTCTTCTCCTGGGTCCTGTCCTCCAGCCAATCCCTCTTCCCTGGAAGAACTCTCTTTCTAACCTGCCTTGTAGTTTTAAAAATGTACCGCTCCCCCTGCCTTGCCCACGCTGCGGACGCCTGCTCACCACTTGGCTCATCCCTGGAGACGTCTCCGTGTCCCCAGGAGCAGCTGACCGTGCGGCTGCCCCATTACTTGGGAGGTGTCTCCACAGTGCTTGTGTGGATCGCCCTGGAGCGTAAGTATCCGTGCACACAGCTCTGTCCGCACCAGGCTACGTGCTGTCTGACGTCAGGTTGTTCCCTGATCACCTTGATGTCCCCAGCACCCGTCACCGGGCCCAACACAGCCTTGCCGACTGTGGCTCTGTGACTGGAGACTGGTTGCGTTTGTGAGTTGAGACCCCCGAGACGCAGCTGTGCAGGACACGACCCACCCGTACCGGGCCAGGCCCAGGCACGACAGATGGCTCAGGGGACGGAAGCGCGTGGTCCCTGGGGCACCGGGAGAACATGGAGTCCTTGACCCTGGTTGCTCATCCTCCCCAGAGAGAGCGAGGGAGGGCGCGGAGGGAGGCAGTGCCCTGAGCCCCACGCTGCACAGTCCCCGATTCTCGGCCAGGTGAGGGCAGGAAAGCGAACCGGACCGAAGACGGACAACAAGCATGTCAGACTCGCCCCTCTTCGTACAACCTGCCCGTTGAGGGAACTGGCCGTGAAAGCGTCCGGTTAACCCTCCGATGGACGGCAGCAGAGGGAGGCTAAAGGCAAATGAAAAAAAGAAAAGGTTTCTGTCACAGCTTCAGTAACTTAGTAAATGACTATATTTCTAAATACAGAACTGGAAAAACATCATCCCGTGCGCTCCCTCGGCTTTTGTCGCCTCTCGTTTTGAAAATTCAGATTCCGTGACTTTCTGGATCTACAGCCTCTATAATTCTCTTCTTGGACACCATCATCCGAAAGCAGATGCAGCTAGGGGAAACGCATGGAAATAATTACAGAAAAATGTCTCCAAGAGGCACTGGCCAAACAATAAATGACAAGATGCCTTTGGGTATAAATCTAGAAAGGGCACGTGTGAATTATAAATGACACCACCGTTTCTTCTCTCTCTCTCTCTCTCTTTTTTCCGAATACAGTTTGGGCTGCTTGATGCTTTGGGACTTTAGGTGGCCATCTCTGTAATTTTCATCAGATTGAACACACTTTGAAATAGAACCACCATTGTTAGCACAGCTTGGGAGCCGCTCTCTATTTTTTCCCACTCGAATACCAGCCTCACCAGAGAGAGTTTCCATTTTAGATATGTTCACTCCCTGAGCAAAAACCCCATGGAAAATGATTCTTGGGAGGACATGCAAATGTGCCAGTGACCTACATACGGAGCCTATAAGCCCATCAGATCGCTTCTGCCACTTGAAACTTGGGGGAAAATGGAAAAATGGAATCGCATTTTGCACGGTGTGCTCCAAGAAGCACTAAGATTTTTCCAGGGCTGGTTTCTAAAAGATTGTTCTTTGTCTTTGTGACTTTGCCAAACAACACATTTAGACTGGATGTGCTTATCTGTAGACTAATGAAGGTGTGAAGTTATCGTTTCTGGCGTTTTAGGTTAGCACCAGGAGCCGCTCACAACCTATGGCGTTGGGAGCTTTCAAATCACCGAGGTGGTGGGATTTCATAGCTGGTGTAGACAATGCGTGTGCACAATTTGCCCTGGCTACTTTCCTTAGGCCGGGCAGACGGCTCAGTCGCCCTGAATGTTTCCAGAGCTTCTTCCGGATTGATAAAGCTGATTCGTCTGTGGGAATTGGGGGATGTGGCATTTGCTTTCAGGAGGTCTGGGTTGGGTTGAGACACAGTGGAGTGGGGCTCATTTCTCTCTGGCGACGTTGGGGGCTTGCCGTTTTTGGCTGGTTTGCCCCTGTGCACTTGGACACCGCCCCACAAAAAGATAGGACAATTGGATACGGCCCCCGAACTGCATTTCTTGGGAAATACAGCGTGAGTGGGTTTGATGTTTGCCACGAGAGCCAAGGAGACCCAAAAGATGTGGACGAGCCCAAGGCACATGGAGGCCGACGGAAAGTCCCAACAATGGAGGTTTTGTGCCATGAAGGGAACCGAGGCTTTGAGGAGTAATTGGAGATATGTTTCGGGAACCGGAAGAGCAAGGGTGAACAAGGAGTGATTACAGGACTCAGGACACTTTCAGGCTCAAGTGCTAAAAACTACTTCCAACTGGCTTGGAAATTAAAAAAAAATTAAAAAACAATCGGCTAGTCGTGGTGGGTCAACTGGGAAATCTACGGGAGGTATAGGGCAGATGAACGAAAACAAAGAGAGGGGACACAGAGTAATTTTCTACCCTCCGTGTGTCTGCTTTGAGCGGGCCCTCATTGTCACCTATCTTTCTCTATGGGGCCGAGAAAATGCCCCTCGACAGCCTTGCGTCTACAATCCTGAGAATTCTAGATCCGCAGGTCAAGAGAACAAAAGTCGCCAGTGGTCTCCCATTTGCGAAGGTCTTGGATTGGCTCTCTCCGGGCCACGTTGTCAAGGGGGTAGAGTGCGTGATACGTCCACTCTTGGTCGCACGCCTCCTCTGCGGGCCGGGGGGGGGACAGGCTGGAGCACTTGGCCAGCAGCTCCTCCGGGATTCTTGGAAGGTGGGGAGGAAATTCCCCACGTGGAAAGTGTTCCGTGATCAGCGTCTGGGAACGGGAGCCCGCCGGACAAATAGTAAAGCTGTCATTCCAAACCACCCATTTTGTCCCTTCCTTGCCTTGCGGCTGAGGCCGCTGATCTACTCCACCATGGCGGCAGGGGGGTGGGTAATTGTACAGGCGGATGCGGAAGTCATGGCGGCCACTTCACCGAAGAGGAAGCAGACCCAGAGCGTGACGTTGCTGAGGCTATGAAGTCGGTAAGTCACAGGGCTAGAACTAGAACCCCCAAGAATTTGAAAGCAGTAGGCAATAGACGAGGCTGTCGGAGGTTCTCCTAGTGAGGCCTCCCAGCACGGTATTCATGGTGGCCGGGTCTGATTCCTCTTCCTCCATGTTTCTTATAGGTTGGGAGTGGCAGGAATTTTGTGACGATCGTGGCCCTGATTGGTCTGAACTGGCTCTAGTCCGACCAGAAGCAATGCCTGGATGTAGGTACATGGGGGCCCCCAGAGGAGAGTGCTGGCTTGGTGAATTCCCCGGCACCGAGAGCTCACGCAGAGGACACCAGAACCCGGGCTGGAAAGACCCCATCTGTGGGTGCTGGGCCAGCGTCTCGCTGGCTCAGGGACTGGGAAGGGCCACGCGTCCACACTGAAGACAGACGGGACCAGATGATGAGGTACCAAGAGTCCAGCAGCATCGAGATAGGACCAGCGGGAAAAGGGGAAGGACATGGGGTCACAGAGTCTCACTTATCCTGCCTGCGCTTTTCTTGGAATTGGTGCCACGCAGAAGCTGGCACCCTGGGTCCTTCCCGCTTGGATCCTAAGTGACTTGCTCGTGGGCCCCTAGGAAGACGGTGACCGGGATCTTCACGCCTCGAGGGCCAGGCTAGAGCGGCCACACTGGCTTCCCAGGCCCCACAGAAACCCCCCCCCCCTTCCCCAAGGCTGTGTGCCAAAGACCGAAATTGCCAGTTAATAGATTCAGCTATTTCAAACTCCCGTGACTGCTGTGGGCACGGACCCTGTTCTCCCATTTCCTCTTGGAAGCTTTGTACTTCTGGAACCTCACTTCTCTGCCTCCTTCCCACATTGTTTTCCGGCAACCACATTGCATTGTCCTTAATTAACCCGGAGGCGTGACTGCTGAGTCCACAGATTAGAGAAGCCGTGGTTTCTGAAATGAAATTTCACTTTTTTCCCCCTTCTAGGAAAGGTTGGGGCAGCCGAGAACATATAGGTCGTGTTTCCAATTATAAAACGTCAGTGATGCCGTTTTTTTTCTCCCGCGCTCCCAAAAATAGAAACGGGGAAGGCCGACTGAGCCCACTGTGTGAAGTCAGCTGTCCCCAGCATGGCCACCGCACCCGCCGGTTGCTCACCACCCACTGGTGTGGCTCGCGCGACGGAGGCGATGGGGCCGGGCCGAGGAGTTTCCCCAGCTGCGTCGCTAGGTGGCGCTATCAATAAGGAAGGACCAAAGGCGCTCCTTGCCGGCTCACCTGCCGAAAGCCAAGAATTAAGCACTTAACGGGCACTGCGGCTCACCTGCCGAAAGCCAAGAATTAAGCACTTAACGGGCACTGCGACCATTGGGGTCTTGGCCCGGGACACAGAGCGCGATTCGGCACGTTGTTCCAAACCGTTGCATTCCTGCAGAGTCAATGCTGGGGGGCGGGAAGGTGACGGTGGGTGTTCTATCCTGGGGGGGCGGGGGGACAGAGCAATGTTTTATTTGTAGGAGTTTAAGGAGCTCAACATGATATGGCTTTGGCTTCTATGGGAACAGAGGAGGGTGTAGGGTTAAGAGCGAAGAAGGCTGCGGGTTAAGAACAGAGGAGGGTGTGGGGCTGGGAACAGCGGGGGGGGGGGGTCGGATATAAGGTCGGGAAGGGAGAGAGGGGCTTGACGGAGAGGGGGAGGGGATTTCTTGCTAAGGAATGTAGCAAGAGAGACCCAGAGATGATGGAAGCCTCGGGTGAGGGACAGGATCTGTAGGTTACGGGGCTGATGTGACAGTCACAGGGGAGAGCCCGGCATGGGCCCAGGTGACACCCTGACACGGGGGATAGAACGTGGCCTGTGGGAGGCGTCTGGCAGGACCCTCTCGTGGATGGGGGCCCCGCGAGCTGCCCGCTCCCTAACCACACCTGCGGGGTTCCCCGAACCCCGAGATTCACCTACCGCCCAAGATCGACGTTCGACCTCACTGAAAGAGTGGCTGCCAGTTTCTGCTGGAGAGGAAGCGTCCGTGGATTGTGGGCCAGGGGAATGGCGGGAAGCCCTGTCCGTCGTGCTTACCTCCGCTGCCTGCCCGGCTCTCACTGCAGCCCGTGCAGCCCGTGCCCCCCCCCCCGGCTCTGCGGCGTCTTTCAGCCACCGAGGAACAGGGACAAGGGGCTCACCCTCCCGGGAGCAGCCCCCAGCTCCTGTGTGACCGCCTCCCCAGACCCCCTCCCAAAGGGGGGTAACGCCGAGGCCTGTGTGGTTTCCCAGTTCTCCCGCAGGGTTAGGCTTTAGACGCCCTCTGTGGTCGGCGGCCTCCCTGCATAAGCCTCTGTCGCTTCCTTCCCTTCCTTGGCTCCCTTCCCGACCGCCCCACCGGTGTCGGCCGGGATCCTCCCTCACTCTGCTTGCACACTAACCTTTTTTTTTTTTTGTCTCAGGAGAGCCCAAAGTGACATATCGTTGCATGAGCCCCTGTTCTGCCTTCTGGAGAATGCAGCCCGCTGGCTAAGCCGGGCCAGCCGATTTTGCCAGAAGCAGCATCATCGGCACCGTCTGGTAACTCACCAGAAATGCAGATCCTCGGGCCAACAGCAGACCAAGCGGTCAGAGACTCTGAGGACGGTGCTGGCGATCCACGGTTCAGCGGATCCTCCCGGGGCTCTGATTCGGGCTCAGCTGGTCTGACAATGACCTCTCTAGAGAATCCCGGTGTTCAGGGTCTCTGAATGCTCCTTGTCTCTTTGGCCGCCCTCCTCTGGAGGTGTCTTGGCTGTCCGACGTCACCGACGACGGGTCGCAGGTCCCAGGTCGGATCAACCCGCTGGTCGATCTGTCCGCAGCTACTGGAGGCCGCCCCGACAGGGAGGATGCTGTGACAGTGGGACACACAGCATCCGTGTGGCTTCTGTAAGACGTCGTAGGGAGGAGCCGGGCGAAGGTGGTGGGGCCGTGGAGGAGGGCGCCACCTGGTTTCTCAGGTGCGTACCAGTGGCTCACCCCGCCTCTGGCTCTGGAGCGGGTGCTGATGCGCCACCGGCTGCGAAGAGGAGCCGTGAACACCCCCAGGCCCTCGCAAGATCACGCCACAATCTCCGGGAGTCCGTGCCAACTTGTATCGATTTTGGTACCTTGGTCCGATTCTTTGCTGGCTTTTTCTGCTGAGTGACCTTGGTGCTTTCCTCGACAGACGTGAGGTCCTTCGAGATGCCACCTCCCTGGTTTATGATGGCTTCTGTCGCCTCCAGTATGAATGATCTACCCGTTCGGTCCTACCTCCCTTCCACTCCCTCCTCCCTTATATCCTAGGTATTTAGGCAACATCCACTCTCCAGGACGTGAGCCAATGCCATCAGCGCTGTGGAACTGATCTTGGGGCCTATGACAGATGGTGCTGGGCTTGGCAGGCAGCATATATTTTTTTTTTTTTTCAGGAAACAGTCAAGGTCCCGTTTTGTTCTTCAGTCCCGAGGCAGGGGAGGGGAAGAGAGTGAGGTGGGTAGCCAAATGGCTTTCTCATTCTGGAGGGAGTCTTGCCACCGTGCTCTCTCCGCCAGATTCTCACTTTCAGCCCAGCTGCTCCTGCCCACTCTTTGTCCCTCTCCTCCTGCAGCCCAAGGACCGTGCAGAGCCAGCTAGACAGGGTGGGACACCGGGCGTGAGGGAAGAGGTGGAGACCAAGAATGAGAGGTGACAAGCAAACCATGGGTCTCTTCAATTAAATGATGGGACTTGGCCCGTGTCCAGGGGCCAAGGTTCTGCCGCAGCAGAGGCGGGAGGCACCGTTACCCCCTGGCTCCGTCTGGAAAGTGCCGGAAGACCGGTGCCAAGGAACCCGGGTACGGGAAACCGATGGCTCTGCCATCTCCCCCACTAATGAGTCCCTGGATGGTTGACGGGAAGGACTCGTACCTGTACTCGGCAACCACCAAGCGTCACCCCCATGCCTGTGGTTCCACTGAGCCCACGTACCTTCCGAGACACTCGTGTGCCGCGTCCTCAGAGGCCTCCGTTCACTCGCCTTCGGGAACCGTCCTTCATCAGCACCTGCTCTTGAAACATGAGCTCTAGAACGGAGCTGGATTCTGATGCCGAGGGGGCAGGAGATATGGTCTAGTGGCCAGGTCATAGCTCTAGTGGCCAGGTCACAATCTCGGCTCCGGTCTGTTAGTTTAAGCTCACGTGAGTTTCCTTAGTTTTAGCCTTCTCAATTGCAAGGAAAAATTGTGGTCAGAATATAAAGAAGATGTGAGAGATAGAGATAGAGATAGAGATAGAGATCTGTATCTATCTATCTATCTATCTGATGGAATATTACTCAGTCATCAAAAACAATGGAATCTTGCCATTTGCAACAATGTGGATGGAACTAGAATGTATTACGCTAAGAGAACTAAGTCAGTCAGAGAAACAAACACCATCTGATTTCACTTCTGTGTGGGATTTAAGAAACAAAACAGATGAACGTAAGGGAAGGGGAAAAAGAGAGGGAAGCAGACTGCAAGAAACTCGTAGCGATAGAGAAGGAGAGGGTTCAAGGAGAGAGGTGGGTGGGGGATGGGCGTTGAGGCGGGCACCTGTTGGGAGGCACACCGGGCGCTGTATGTAAGCGGTGAACCACTGAATTCTCCTCCTGAAGCCGATATTACACGATACGTTAACTAGAACTCAAATACAAGCTTGAAAAAAACACAACTCTCTGCCACGTCCCCTTGGAAATCGTTCTGACTGAGGCACGGAGGCCCCCTCCCCCCTTGCTTTCACTGCTTTTTTTACTTCCAATTGCAAATGTGTTTTTCCACGTCTGAACTTCCCCTTGCCACTAGACCCTGGGAATCAGGCTGTACCCCCAGTGCCCAGGACAGTGCTTGGCAGGTAGGAAAACCTCCTTTCTATATGCATAGGATTCTTTCTGGACGCTCTATTTTATTCCACTAATGTATGTTCCGTTTTTAATGGCAGTCCTGTTCTGTTTGGGTTATTATAGCTTTGAAGTACACCTGGAAATCTGCAATTGTGATACCTCCAGTTTTGTTCTTTTTTCTGAAGATTGTCTGGCTATTGGGGGTCTTTTGTGGTTCCATACCAACTTTAGGATTGTTTCTTCTATTTCTGTAAAAAATGCCACTGGGATTTTGATAGGTGTTGCGTGAAATCCGTCAATCGTTTTGGGTAGTGCGAACACTTTAACAATAATTAATTCTTCTAGCACACGAGCGTGGCATCTCACGTGTTTTCTTTCACTCCTGTCACCCGTGTCTTACAGTTTTCAGCACAGAGGTCTTTCGCCTCCTTGGTTAAATTTCGTCCTAAGTAGCCCATCCTCTTTTTGTTGCAACTGTAAACGATGTTGTTTCTATAATTTCTATGTCTGACAACTTGTCGTTAATGTGTAGAAATGCAAGTGATGTTTATACTGATTGTGTGGCCTGTAACGTTAGTTGATCTGTTTATTAGTTCTAACCGTTGTGTTCCTCTGCTTTTAATGCCTAGGAAGACACGTTCTTACTCCTTTCCGGCTACATGAGCTTCATTGACTACTCACTCCTGCTTTGACCTTTCAGGTTTTACACACTCTTTCGGGTGATTGTTCTCCAGGACAATCAACCTTCCCGTCTTCACTCACCATAGATTCCACAGATATCTACTATAAGGATGGGATCTTGTTTGGGGCGCCTGGGTGGCTCAGTTGGTTGAGCGTCTGACTTCGGCTCAGGTCATGATCTCGAGGTTCATGAGTTCAAGCCCTGCGTCAGGCTCTGTGCTGACGGCTCAGAGCCTGGAGCCTGCTTCGGATTCTGTGTCTCCCCCTCTCTCTGCCCCTTCCCTACTTGTGCTCTGTCTCTCTCTCTCTCAAAAAAAAAAAAAAATGTAAAAAAAAAAATGTAAAAAGAAAGGATCTTCTTTGACTTACTTGTGCCTTGATGGCTGCTCGGTGTGCTTTCTTCCATTCCCAGCCGCCAAGCTTTGCCCCACAATGGGGCCTCCAGTCCCTCCTCGCCCACCCTTAGTCTGGGTCTCAGGTTCCTTCTGGCGGCACAAAACCCTGCCAGTGTGTTCTGTGGCCAAAGCATTGCATCGGGATAGTTGCCTGCTTGTCAAGGATACGTGGGAGTGTGGCAGAAAAGCCTCTAAGACCCCTTCAGGTCCCAAATTCCAGGATTCTGTCGTTCATGCCTTATGTTTCAGTTAAATGCAAGTTCCCCGCGCCAAAATAGAAATTGACCTTTAACACCAGGGCCTCTGTGACTCTTTATATAACGATGCGATAGATTTGCAGCCAAAATGATGCCCTTGCTTTGCTAATAAAGCAGCCGGTTGGAGTTCAGAAAGAGGAAATCTCAGTCATATTATTAGACCTGGACAAGTATCCTTTCTGACAACTGCACTGTCCCATCAAGGCCTCTGTCGTTTCTGAGGGTTTTTTGGGGGGTTTTGTTTGTTTTAAACTAACGTCTTCCCCTCGCGTCACCTCTGAGTAAATCAGCCAAAACATTGAAGGGCTGGGGAGGCTGGGTGGGGGGTCCTGAAAACGATAATAAGGAAAGTGGCATAAAATTATTCTTATAAATAAGAAATCGGTAATTATTAGAACGCAGACATTTATGCTAAATGGGTGGCAAAGTACTGTAATATGTTATAAAGTGTCTGCTTTAATATCTATATCCTGGTGGTTGCTAGGTTACACGGGTACTTTTAATAACAGTAAAGGGAGCTAGAAATACTCGTGGATTCTTTCCCCATTGAAATTATTACTGGCAAGAAAAGGGACATATTGCTGGCTAGTGCAGTGGGATATTATAAGCTCTCTGTTGCTCATTAAAATGCATATGAGTTGTTCATATTATTACTGGTTCGGTTTAGAGTTTTCCTTCAAAACAGTGAAACCTTGGGATAACGCTACTTGCATTGAGGGATCTGGGTGGTGGATGCCTCTGCATCCCGGAAACGTAACTCTGTCCAATTCCATTCAACAGTACTCCATTCCATTTGGTCCAAAAGACCTTTACTGAGCACCTAGTACGTGCTGAGCACTGTGTTTGGACAGTCGGGGCGTGCAGGCGAATGAAAGCGTGTACGTTTCCTTTTCGTTCCTTGCGTATCAGCTGCAGAGCTTGGATTTGCCCGCGGCCCTTAGTGGAGGGGAAGCCCGCTCTGGGTTTGCTCTAAGGAAAGCTGCATGAAGCAGTTAATTTAAATAAAATGCCGCGATGCCTCTAATTGGGTCTGGATAAATCTCCTGGGAGCACAAACTGATTAATTTTAACTCGGAAAATAGGAAAAGGAAAAAGCTCTAAACACTTCAAAGCAGGGGTGATAGTTGAGCTGGGATTTGAGAGAAAACATGGGATTTTGAGACGGGAAAGGCCGGAGGAGCTTTTGCTGCAAAGAGGAGGGTCAACTTCGTGGGAAACGTGGACACGCGTTCTGGGTCGCGAACACCACCGAGCCCGCGCTCAGGGCTGGACAGTCACCGAAGCGCTGTGCCTGAATCATGCCAATGCGCATAACAACCGTCCGAGGTAGACCCTGTGACCCGTCCGTTTTAGGAATGTGGGAATACTGACCAGAGACGGTCAGTAACTGCATAAGGCGGCACAGCCACTAGAGGTCAGGAAGCCGGGCTTCTGACACAGGCAAACCGAATTTGGAGCCTGAACCCTCATCCATATTCTACTCCTCCCCGGTGTGTGTAGCCCCGGGGGGCCAACACCTCGGCGAGATGGGGGTCGGGGGGGACAGAGGGTGCTGGGCGGGTTAGACGAAGTCCCGTAGGGTAGGTTAGATTGTGCTGGGCTTTCAAGGACATGTTTAAAGTGTTTGTACCTTTTCCTTAATATGATGGGCAGCTGATGAAGGCTTCCAACAGGGATAGGTCCAGATTTTAGGAAGATAATTCCACCGGGCGTACGGGGACCGGATGGGCCTGGACGTTACAACTGGACATTACAGCAAATTCGTTAAGAGACTATTGCAAAGGTCCAGATGAGAAAATTAGCCGAATAAATACATTTCCAGCACCTAAGACACGATCCGTAGAAACTCAGGTCCTTCCCCAATTTTTTTATTTTATTTTATTTTATTTTATTTTATTTTATTTTATTATTTTATTTTATTAATTTAACTTAATTTTATTTTAGTTTATTTTATTAAAAAATGTTTGTTTATTTATTTTGAGACAGAGAGAGAGAGCTCTCATATAAGCGGACGAGGGGCAGAGAGAGAGGGAGAGAGAGAGAGAATCCTAAGCAGGTTCTGCACCATCGCATCAGTGTTCTGCATCAGTGCAGAGCCCGATGTGGGGCTCAAACTCACAAACTATGAGATCATGACCTGAGCCGAGACCGAAAGGTAGACGGCTAACCGACTGAGCCTGCCAGGCACCCCCCTCTCCCCCCCCGAAATAAAATACTAACCACTGATGTTTCATGAGCATGAGCCTTGCTAATCCCATGGTTTAGCTCTGGCCACCATCCAAAACCTGAGCCTTCCCGCTTCCTCCCTTGACTCTTCCCTGCAGAACCTTCCAGTCCTATCTGCTGTACCCTCTGGCACTCCCGTCTCTGTGAGGACGTTTTCTACTAAAATTACAGCTTCCTCAGCAGATGTTCTCTCCCTCTTAGCCCTCAGCGGCGACCGGAGCCACCCTAAGAATATTACTTGCTCAGGGGCGCCTGGGTGGCTCAGTCGGTTAAGCGTCCGACTTCGGCTCAGGTCGCGATCTCACGGTCCGCGAGTTCGAGCCCCGAGTCGGGCTCTGGGCTGATGGCTCAGAGCCTGGAGCCTGCTTCCGATTCTGTGTCTCCCTCTCTCTCTGCCCCTCCCCTGTTCATGCTCTGTCTCTCTGTGTCTCAAAAATAAATAAACTTAAAAAAAAAAAATTAAAAAAAAAAAAAAAGAATATTACTTGCTCAGCCGTGGTTCCCCATCTGGAGCATCTGTTCTTCTGTCCACGCCCTGAGTAGCAGACCCATGTCCACCCTCCCTTCCAGCTCAGTGACACGCATACCAGCCCCGTCTCCACTCCAGGGCCCCCACCCTCCGGCCTTCTAACCTGTCACCTCTCCCTGCCTCCTGTCATCGTCTCTGTGGCCCGCCATCGTGTGAACATCTCTGTTACAGGGAAACCACCAGCCAGGGGCAGCCGGTGCCTCTGGGTGACCCTAGAGGGACCACCCAGCACATACAGCCGGTGTCTCATCCCGTTCACCTGCTTGCACATGTGGTTCACACCCTGTCTTCATTTTCGTATTTTCCACTTTCCCACTTATTTCGGGGTCTCCCGAAATGCGTCCTCTGCTCCCACCACGAGCCAGAGCAATCACGACCGAGGCCATCGTCGTCATCATTGCTGTTAAAGCCACCGGCAACTCCCAACCCTCTCGGAGGCACGTGGCACGTATATGGGTTGCCCCCTAACTTAACAGTTCTGTCTTTCTTTGGCCGTGACACCACCAAGGGGTGGCGGAGAGAGGGGGACTCTGGTGTAACTTTCCCACTAAAGTTCAGAGGGAAGCGTGCGTACGTAACTGCCGTGCTTGCTCGCGGGACACAGACCTGCTGCGATTTATTCTAAAACTTTCCCTTCAGCCTGTGAAGTCTACCTGCTACCCTACATGCTTCGGAGGAGGAGAAATTGAGATCCAATTTCCCTCTGTCCTTCCTTCCTCCCCTCCTTCCTTCTTTCCCTCCTTCCTTCTTCCCTTCCTCCATCCCTTCCTTCCTTCCTCCTTTCCTTCCTCCCTTCCTTCCTTCCTTCCTCCTTTCCATCCCTTCCTTCCCCCCTCCCTCCCTCCCTTCTTGACTTCCTTCCTTCCTTCCTCCCTTCCTTCCTTCCTTCCTTCCCTCCTTTCTTCCTTTCCTCCTTCCTTCCTTCCCTCCTCCCCTCCCTCCCTTCCTCCCTCCTATTCTTCCTTTCATTTCTTCATTTCATTATTTCTTTCCTTTCAGGAATTGTTCAGATATTTATCTTTCCCTCATTTAGCCCTCACCTTGAATGAAATCCATGAGCTTTGTTTGTGTTGGCGTTGGGGGTCGAGGCTGCTTGCTTCGGGGTAATTAACCATTGATCTTAGAGTCACACGCAGTTTCTAAGTGTTGGACACAACCAGAATATTCCTCAACCCATGAGCAAAAAGCCTTGGTTCTTTGCAAGGGAGCCGAGCCTGTCGTGGGGGTGGAGGGAGTCCCGGTGACTGGTTAGGTGGCCTCTCTGGACCCAAGCCGTGGCTCTGCAGCCCGCACACTTCGTGGATTTCTTCCGACCTTTACACTGCCTCGGTTTCCGAGGTGGACCTGGGGGGCATTCTTGTACCAAAATCCCTCCTCGTCTCTCAAATCCTTTCTGTTACATCCAAATTCCCATTTCTCACGATAACTTCTCCGCAGCAACCCTCCACTGTCATCAGTCTGAGGTTTCTGCCTGCCAGACGGTGACTCGCCAAACGGGGCGCCTCCCCTCAGGCCACCAGACTGCCCGCAGGCGGAACCCCCCTCGGTCAGCGAGAGCACCTGTCGTCTGTGACCAGCCTTGCCCAGCTAGCCTGCTCAGACGTCGGCGAGTGCAGATCAAACTCCCATTGCGCCGAGTGAGCTCAGGTGAATAGTTTCTCACATCACGCTTACTGGTTTTTTGGGTTCATCGGCAGGAGACTCTAAAGAAGGAAGAATGGGAAACAGATAATAGCACAAAAAGTGAATAGAGCCATTTTCAACCCCACCTTCTGAACATAACGGCCGTGGCACCTGGTGGCTTGTCACCGAGTCTGTTTTCTGTGCCTGCGTGGCGAGCCCCATGTCCAGCAGCATGGCAAACCCCAAAGATCCTTGTAGACCAAATGTTGTGACTGGATGCTTTTTTCCAAAGGTTACGTTTCTAGAAGTGGAGCCGGGGGACCAAACGATACAATTTTCTCAAGCCTTCATATGCGTTGCCCAAAAGCCAGCTTGGAAATGACCATTTCCCACATCTTTCCCAGCACTGAGTAATACAGTTTTGTTTGTTTTTTAAATATTTACTTATTTTGGGGGCGCCTGGGCGGCTCAGTCAGGGAAGCGTCCAACGTCGGCCGGGTCGTGATCTCACGGTTCACAAGTTCGAGCCCAACGTCGGGCTCTGTGCTGTGTCGGGCTCAGATTCTGTGTCTCCCTCTCTCTCTGCCCCTCCCCTGCTCACGCTCTGTCTCTCTGTCTCAAAAAATGAATAAACACTACAAATTTTTTTTTAATATTTACTTATTTTTTGAGAGAGAGAGAGAGAGAGAGAGACAAAGCATGAGCGGGGGAGGGGCAGAGAGAGAGGGAGCCACAGAATCCGAAGCAGGCTCCAGGCTCGGAGCTGTCGGCACAGAGCCCAGTGCAGGGCTTGAACCCGTGAACCACGAGATCATGACCTGAGCCGAAGCTGGACGCTTAACCGATGGAACCTCCCCAGTAATACAGTTTATTAATAAATTCTAATTTGATGGCTTAAAATGGTTTATTGTTATTTCACTTTGCATGTATTTGCATACTGGCAAAATGAGACCCTTAAAGATACTTTGGGCTATTTTGTTTTATTACTTTAGGAGTTGTCAATGTGTATCCCTTGCCAATCTTTTAGCCATAACTTAGTTCCCCATTCCTGTGTGTCACTTAGCCCCTCCTCAAATGTCACCCCTTAGGAAAGCCCTTGGCCAACTCCTCCACTCAACCTTGTGCCTCCCGTGAACCCTCTTGACTGGCTTTCATGACACTTATCAGCTGTCTCCCCACAGGGCAGGGCTCCGTGTGCTCTGTCCCCCCTGAGTGTCCAGTGCGCCCCAAAGTGTCCACCATAGTGGGCCTTCAACACAGTCAGTCATATGAGGGAGTGAGACTGTGCACCTGCCTGTGTGCACTGTCCTCAACTGTCCCCATTCTTTCCATGCTCTTCTGGCAAAGAGAAGGTCGTTTTTCCCACTCTCTTTGGCGTGAACAGCAACCTTCAGCCTCCTAGACTCATGACTTCTAGAAGGCACCGTTACAACCTCTCAGTGGTATTTATGTGTAACTGTTTCACTTCTAACATTTTTTTAATGTTTCTTTATTTTTAAATTTTTTTTTTCAACATTTTTTATTTATTTTTGGGACAGAGAGAGACAGAGCATGAACGGGGGAGGGGCAGAGAGAGAGGGAGACACAGAATCGGAAACAGGCTCCAGGCTCCGAGCCATCAGCCCAGAGCCTGACGCGGGGCTCGAACTCACGGACCTCGAGATCGTGACCTGGCTGAAGTCGGACGCTTAACCGACTGCGCCACCCAGGCGCCCCAATGTTTCTTTATTTTTGAAAGAGAGAGAGAGAGAAAGAGAGAGGGACAGAGCATGAGTGGGGGAGGGGCAGAGAGAGAGGGAGACACAGCATCCGAAGCAGGTTCCAGGCTCTGAGCCGTCAGCACAGAGCCCGACGAGGGGCTCGAACCCACAAACCGTGAGATCGTGACCCGAGCCGAAGTCAGATGCTCAACCGACAGAGCCACCCAGGCGCCCCTGCTTTCTTTTATTGTGATAAAATACACATAAATTAATATCGACCACTTAAGGCATTTTAGACAGGTTTTTTTTAGTTTATTTATTTATTTATTTGAGAGAGAGAGAGAGAGAGAGAGAGAAAACAAGCAAGTGAGGAAGGGGCAGAGAGAGAGGGAGGGAGAGAATCCCAAGCAGACTCTGCACTGACACCACAGAGCCTGACTCGGGGTTCAATCTCACGACCCCGAGATCACGGGCTGAGCTGAAATCGAGAGTCCGATGCTTAACCGACTGAGCCAGCCCGGCGCCCCAACCATGTAAATCATTTTAAGCATTTGGTACAGTCATGCTGTGGTGAAGACATCACCGCCACCTGGTCCCAGTACGCGTCACCCCAGAGGGAACCCCGGCCCGTATGCAGTCACCCCACCCTGTGCCCCTGCTCTCTGCCCCCCACACCCACAGACCTACTAGAGTGTTTTCATTGCACCTTGACTTTGGGTACAAAGAGAAAAAAAAAAAATGTCATGAAATCATCTCCATCCAGTTTCTCCGGGTCTGTCGTCAACTGCTCAGCCTTCCAACTTTTTGAATGATTCCCGACAAGCCCGGAATACGAATTCGGGGGATTTCTCAGGATTTCAGCAGGAGGCATAGCCAGAGGCTGCAGACTGGCCCAGGATAGCCGGGCCCTGCTCTCTCTCTCTCCTAAAATCCCATTTTTTCTGTCGGACACCTTGCCACTCTTCCCCACAGGGCGTGGGCCAGAGGAGCAGTGAGGGGGTCCCCGATGGATTCCCGAAAAGCCAGGGCCGCCTTTGAAGGAACTCTCGGAGCCAGGCCCCTTGGGGTCATGTTCACCTGAGGGTCTACTGAGGTCTGCCCTGGTCTAGATCCGGGGGACCTGCCTAGTGCTGGGGGATATGTTCCCTCCCAACCCCTGGAACTGACAAATATCAACTCACATGGCCAAAGGTGGGATTAAATGAAAGATGTTGAGAGGAGTGTTTATCCTGGATTATCTGGGGGGGGGGAGGGGGTCCGGAAGATAATCCCAAGGATCCTTATGCAGTGTGCTGCCTCGTGAGACAGCCAGAGGGCTGCAGGGACAGACACACGGGAGAAGACGAGACGGCAAGAGGGGGGAGGATGTGCCCACGAGCCAGGGGACGCCAGGGGCCACCAGAAGCTGGACGGTGGACAGATTCTGCCCTAGAGCCTACAGGGGGGGGAGGCTAACCCCCGGGACTCACACCCCCCCCCCCCACCCCGCCCCAGGATTGTGAGACAATAATACACTTTGGTTGTTGCAAGCCAGCCAGTCCGGGTAATCTGCTAAGAAGCTCTACAGAGGGTGATGGAGGCGGGTTACCACGGCCTTTCCAGCAGCCACAGAGCGGGTCCCATGGCCGCTTTTGTTGATGGCCACCACTGCTGAAACAAATGGCCCCAAGTGTAGTGGCTTACAGCAATGCCAACTTTTCTTAACAGTTCTGGAGGTCAGGCTCGGCATGAGCTGTACGGGGCTAAAATCAAAGAGTCAGCAGGGCCGGGTACCTTCTGGAGGCTGCCTGTCTCCAGGGGCACGGCCACACATCACTCCCGCCCTGTGCTCTGTCATCACATCTCTCTCGGCCTCTGACCCTCCTGTGTCCCTCTTATAAGGACTCTTGTGATTCCATCATGTGCCCACGCAGATAATCCTTATTAAGATCCCTGATTTACCTTCCGTGTAAGGTAACTTATTCACGGGTCCTGAGGATTAGGGTGTGGGCACCTTTGGGGCACCGTCACTTGGCCTTGCTCTGAGATCCTGGGGGACAACACTTGAGCTGCCCTTTTGCTGATACAAACATTCCTAGCTCCTAGGTATTAGGGTTCCATTGCAGAAAGCAGAGCGTACCCGAGCTGGTTTAAGCAGAAGGAAGTAAACCTCAAGGCAGCACACGGCTTGCCAGATACTGGAAGGACTTCGGGAACAGACTGGAGACTGAGCGTCCAGAGCGGGCTCCCAGGGCCACACCGTGGCACGGAGGTCCTTCCCGCTCATTGAAAGCCACCGCGAGCCGTCCTTCCCCGGGACCCGGTGGTCACCATCCACGAGAGCAGGGTGGACGCCTCCCTGGTCCTCCTGCCCGCTCACCCCTCTGTGTCACTCCTCCTTGACCTGGTCTTCAGGTCAGCTCTTGCCCTAGTGTCTATCTAGGTGGGGCATACCTGTGGAACCCTGGCCACAAGGGGAGACGGGGACTCCTTTCAGCTTTCCAGCCCCTGCGGTCCGGGAAGACACATGGAAGGCAGCTGGAGCCAGCTTAGTAAAACATCTGCCACCGGGTCCCCCAAGACTCCGCAGTGTTGGATATTCAGGGTCCCTTCTTATCTCCCAGTCAATGCAATAGCTGTCAGCCTTCTGGAACTTTCTGGGCTTTAGAAACATTGCCCATGGACTTTGGAAATGTCTGGAAAGCTGGGCTCAGGCTGCCAACTTGCCCAGAAAGAAGACCAACCCCACCCCCAGGCCCAGACACCTGTCCCTCCCCAACCCGCTCCCCCCACTGCCCATTGTTTCATGGCTTTGTTGTTACATGTGTGCATTTAAGACGCCAAGTTCCTGAAAGCAAGAATCATACACTCTCATTTTGATTCCTTTCTTCCCTCTGCTGCCCTTTATGAACTGGACATAAATTCTAACCGAGCTGGAGGGTCACCGTCCCCCAGAAAAAGCCCTGCCGGGTCTGTCCCTTATTCTCCCTTCCAGCTCTGCATCCTTCGGGGCTCCGCACAGACTCTCTGTTCTCTTGGAAACAGTCCCTTCACTCTGGCCAAGAGCTGTATTTCCACAGCCCGTGAACATTCTCTGTGGCTGTTGACAGCGTGTGATGCTTTCACTTTCCTACCTGCGATGACTCCCACCCCAGCTCTCCCTGCTGTGGGTCCTGTGGGGCAGGGACGGCTCCCGTCCGTCTTTGCGATGCTCTGGAGACAAGCACAGGGCCGGTTCAGAAACTCCCGTAAGTGTTTCTTGAGTCAGTCCCTTTCTCCGTTTAGAAATTAGGGGAGGGATATGATAACAGATCAAGTGACAGGAATGTCTGGAGAGCCTACCATGGATGAAAAAAAGATGTCTACCAGGAGGCCAGAGATGGCTTATGAAAGGTGACAACTTGGCCATGTTAGGTACTTTTTGTGCTTATGCAATGTTGGCATGCCTCCTGAGCCATATGCCTGGAAGGCTTGCACGGATGGAATGGTGGCCAGGACGCGTCTGGCCTGGGGACGAATCTGCCTTCCAGGCGTCTCTCTCCAGATGGGGCACAGCGGCTAACTAATGTCTCTGTTCCTTTCTTTCTTTCTTTCTTTTTTAAATATAATTTATTGTCAAGGTAGCTAACATACAGTGCATAGAGTGTGCTCTTGGCTTCAGGAGTGGATACCCGTGATTCATCACTGACATACAACACCCAGGGCTCATCGCGACAAGTGCCCTCCTCAATGCCCATCACCCACTTTCCCTGCCCCCCCCCCCGCCATCAACCCTCAGTTTGTTCTCTGTGTTTAAGAGTCTCTTTGGGTTTGCCTCCCTCTACAACCCAGCAATAGCACTGCTGGGAATTTACCCAAGGGATCCAGGAGTGCTGATGCATAGGGCACGTGCACCCCAATGTTTCTAGCAGCACTTTCAACAATAGCCAAATTATGGGAAGAGCCTAAATGTCCATCAAGTGACGAATGGATAAAGATGTGGTTCACATATACAATGGAATACTACTTGGCAATGAGAAAGAGTGAAATCTGGCCATTTGCAGCAACGTGGATGGAACTGGGGGGTATTATGCTGAGTGAAATAAGTCAGGCAGAGAAAGACAGATATCATATGTTCTCATTCATATGTGGAATTTGAGAAACTTAACAGAAGACCAAGGGGAAAGGGAAGGAGAAAAAGAGTCCCTTTCTTACTCCAGTTGGGAAATTAGGGTTCAGATAATTAACTTCTGGTGCTTCTTAGACCCGTCAGACGAGGGGTCGTGTGAGCAGACTGAGTTTGCTTTTCCTGGTCTAGCATGTTCAGAAAACCTCTATCGCTGGCCAACTTGGCAGGTGCTCTGGAACAGAAGTGCTGGCTGCTAAGTGACAAATAGAACCTTCTATGGGTATGGTGTTGCCAACTGGCTCTCTTCCTGGCAGGTCCTCCCACGTCTGTCCTCTGGGGCGAGATCTGGGGAGGGCTCCGGTGGCGAGAATGCCCCTAGGGCAGAACAGAAAGGATCGAGACTCTTCTGTATGTGACATTTCCTATTCCTCTTGTCACCTTTCCTGGAGTCCTCTAGGGTTAGAGGCTACAATGGACATATCCAGTCCAGTGGGTCATGGGAAGTGGTTACATTGGGAAGGATGCCCCATGTCATTCACATGACCCACTCTGAGCATGCTAGGGGAGACCTGAGCCAGCTGTCCATGCTTTCTTTGTTGTCACCATTGCTGGTGCCCAGCATGACCCACAGGTGACTGCTACCTCCCACTGTGGGGTCATCAGGACTCTAAACAGGTGAGTCACCCCTGTCCACCTTGAATAGTCAAAGGGACTGACTGGTGTACTGGAAACTCAGTCCTGGCCTCCGTGCAAGGCAGAATAATGGTCCCCAAAGTTGTCCACACCCTAATCCCTGGAACCTGTGAATATGTTACCTTATACTGGATGGAGCATTTTGCATGCCTGGGAGAGCCCAGGTCACAAAGGAAGTAGGAGAGGTTGAGAGGTGACCACAGAAGCAGAGGCCAGAGTGACATGCATCATGGTGCAGGCAATGGACTCAGCCTCTAGAAGCTGGAAAAGGCAAGAAAGCAGATTGTCCCCTTGATCTTCTAAAAGGAATGCAGTCCTGATAACACTTTGATTTTGGGCCAGCGAGAGCCCTGTGAGAATTCTGACATCCAGAACTACAAGGTGATAAATTGTGTTGATTTAAGCCACCGAGTTTGTGGTAATTTGTTACAGTGGCGATAGGAAACTAATACGGCCATGTTGGGAGGTTGCTGCCCTCTGCCAGCAGGGCAGCTGAGGGTCGCCCGCCTCAGGCTGGCAGCCGTCCTGTTTTTTATCTACTCTTGAGGGCCGAAGAACAAGGGAGTGGTGGTGAC
The DNA here is from genome assembly GCF_023721935.1 of Panthera uncia. Taxonomy (NCBI): domain Eukaryota; kingdom Metazoa; phylum Chordata; class Mammalia; order Carnivora; family Felidae; genus Panthera; species Panthera uncia. The sequence goes on from NW_026057583.1 coordinate 4,091,749, forward strand.
ACGATGGGCTCTCCTGTTGCCACCTTATGTTCTGAAGGAGGAGGCGCTGGGCTTTGAAAACCCCAGGACACAGGGAAGACGTCCATTTGTGGCAATACCCTGCCACCCAATATGGCAGAGAGATTCCACCCCAAGTCAGTGTCCCCCCTGCCGTGTGCCCTGCCACGAGCCGCCCAGACTCTTCCTTTGTTCTCTGCTCCCACCTGCCCCCTGGGAACGTCTCTTGGTTACAGTGCTTTCCTTAGCTGCGTCCGCCCCACTCTCATCCGTGGAACTTCGGGTGACTCAGATGCAGATCTGGTTCCACACCCACCAAGGTGGCTCCTGAAGGACAGGGGAAGAGCTTGCTGTGGTGTGCCCTCCAGGGCCACACTTGGACCATCACTCCAATGCACGGTGGCTTTGCGACCCTCCTTCTTGCCACTCACGTTCACGTCCACATCTTTGAGTAATCTCATGTCACGTTCCAGGGTCAACTTCTCTTCGCTCTCGTACCAGTCTCTGAACACAGTCATTCTTGCTCTCTTGTGGGGCAATTCTATGGGCATTCTGCATGATAATCCCTGCAGCCCGTGTCTTCCGAGGCTAGTTCTCTTATATCCCGTTCCTCCAGCCCTAGTAGAGTCCAGAAAACTGCCTGCCTCCCCCGTCTCCTTTACAGCTATGCCACCATCAGATTTCCCCTGCCACTTTCTATGCCTGCCCCAGGATTAGCTATGGACTGGATATATCAGGCCAGCCCAGTCCAAAGCAAAACCACATCACTCGTTTTAACAGAGAAAGTCTTATACGAAGAATTGCTCATTAGTTACTAAAGAACCAAAAAGGCCAGAATAAAATACACAGGCCATGTAAATTTTTTTTTCATGTTTATTTATTTATTTTGAGAGAGAGAGCGAGCACGTGAGCACATGACTGGGGAAGGGGCAGAGGAGAGGGAGACAGAATCCCAACAGGGTCCACGCTGTTAGCACACAGCCGGATGCAGGGCTCTATTCCACACCCCCGGATCATGACCGGAGCCCAAACCAAGAGTCAGACGCTCACCCAGGAGCCCCCAAAATACGCAGATCTTAAGAAGTGGCAACTAGCATCCTTCAGGCTAGGGGGACCGAGGAAAGAAGTGAACATTGTCTCTGAGTTAAAGCAGATTTCTGTGAAGGGGGCACTGCTCGACTGAGGCCAGAGTCTCTGAACTTGGAGGAGGGTCTGGGATGCTGGGGCCCAGACTTCGAGGGAGGGGACCCTGGCCAGTTGGTGCTGGCCTCCCTGAGTCTGCTTCTGCAAGCAAGGGCTGGACAAATCGCCCGGTGGATTCAGTTGCTTCTCCCAGAACACGCCGTGGCCACCGGGGAGGAACCGGAATTACTACATACTTTCTCCGAGGATTGTCGGATTTAGCAAATAAAAATGCGGAACGCCCGGTTACACTTCAATCGCAGATCAACGACGGATACTTTTTTGGTATATCTCATGCAAGACTGGGCACATGCTTATACTAAACACATACCTGTTATTGAGCTGAAATTCTCGCCGGGTGCCCCGTATCTTACTGGTCAACCGTCCTCGCTCCTGCAGCGCTCCTCCAGCCTCCCTCCTGCACCCCTACTGCCAGACCACGGCAGTAGGCAGCCGTGAGCAGAGCAGGAAACACGGTCCTCAGAGGGCTGCTGCAGCATCCTGAAGACAATCACAGAGCTTCACGACTGGCGCGGCGAGGTATTGTCACCTCAGCTCCTGCCTCCTGCAAAGTCTCTTGGACACTTATTTGACTGCTTGTAGCCATAGGCCAACTGTTGCTTGTGTGGACAATTAACACTGGGAAAGTCTAAAGATGGCAGAAATCGGAAGCTACAAATGACACACACAGACCCGCCTTCTTCCTGTGCCTCGGAACACGGGCTAGGCCCTCGCTCTCCCGTGACTTTGCTTCCTCGGCTCTTTCTGCCTTGGCCTTGAGGAGCCATGAGCAGAACGGGATGAGGGAAAGCGTAGGATGATCTGGGAGCCCGGACACACGTGTGGAAGTGCCCGCGCCCTTGGTGAAATGGCACCAACATCTCCACCTTTATTTTCTTTTCTGTCCTGGAAAAAAAAAATATATATATATACATATGTATATATATATATATATATATATATATATGTATATATATATATGACTTTTTCTTGTTCTCTGTCACAGAATGAGTAACATTCTGTAAACAAACATGAACAGACAGGCACCTTAACTTACGCGGCTGATTTCACAGCTCTTGGCGGGTCTCTGGCTTTTCCAACGGCTACGCGAGGTCCCCCGGGGATGCTGTTGGAGGAAAGTCAAGATGTGCTGGGTCACTTGCCTCGGTGGCTCCATGAATCCCCTTCCCTTCCAGGGTCCCTCCTTCAGTACCTTTGTGTTCAAGGGTCTGCTCACCTGACATCCATCCACCCGCTTTGACCATCTTACGTTTCATTTCAACGCCAGCCCCATCCCTACTCTTCCGAAAGGAAAACACACTCGCCCAAACAGATAAGCTTGTTTTATTGAGAAGTGCATACTTAGGGGATTACAGTCATCCCTTAATAACAGCTGAATGTGAGTAAGCCCTCGAATGGCCAGATAAGTCTCCCGGAGATCTTATCAATGTACTTTTCGTTTTCCAAAATGGAAGCAGCTTCTCTGTTTCTGGTTTTATGTGCGTCCTGTAGAAAGTTCAAGAAAAAAAAAATATACAGATTAAATTACAGCTACGGCAACAGATCACCCCAGCGAAAGTCACAATTTAAAGTTGGGAATACATAAAAAAGAGGTTAGAGTGGGAGAGAGCCAAAGCATAAGAGACTCTTAAAAACTGAGAACAAACTGAGGGTTGATGGGGGGTGGGAGGGAGGGGAGGGTGGGTGATGGGTATTGAAGAGGGCACCTTTTGGGATGAGCACTGGGTGTTGTATGGAAACCAATTTGACAATAAATTTCATATATTGAAAAAAAAAAGATTTAAAAGAAAATAAAGTTGGGAATACCGTTTTCCAGATATTTTACCAAGCACATTTACATAGCACCCCGCACATTCCTTCTGTTGTGATTTTATTTTAAAAAAAATAGCGTATTACTCATGTTAGCTAAGTTTTACTGCAGCAATAAATTAACTCTGGATTCTCAGTGGCTTAATAAAACAAAGATTTATTCCTCATGCTTTTCCAACGCAGATTGGCAGGGGCTCTGCTCTGCTCAGCCATTCTCGGAGCCAAGCTACTGGAGACTCTTGGTCTTGTGACCACACTGTCTGGACCGCGTGGCCTTCTCGGTTGCTGCGGGAGGGGGTAAAGGGACTGGACAGTCAGGCATTGGCGTTTTCCTGCCTCGGCCCAGAAATGAAACAAGTCACTCCTGTACATGTTTTGTGGGCCAGAACTAGTCCTATGATTCCACTTAACTTCAATGAAACTGAAAAGTATGACTTTCCACACGCCCAGAAGAGGAGGAAGGCCACATAGTGGTGAATGCTGGCGATGTCCCCCACTCATGCGTTCGTACTATACGTATTAATTTATAATCCACTGTTTTCAGCCAACGGTTTGTCACGGGCATCTTTCCACGGGTCCTTGTCATTGTTAGTGACTGCACAGTATGTTATAGTGAGATTACATCAGCTCTTATTGCCATGACCCCGTATTAATGGTTGACTATTAGGTTGGTTTTAATTTTTCCCTAGTAAAAACAATGTTGGAAGGAGCATTCTTCCACAGTCTGTGTGCGTTTGCTGGATTCTGTTGCCAGGGTGAACTCTCCAAAATGAAAGTTCCTGGTCAAGAAATATGCACATTTTAAAATAATTTGCTACATCTTGACCGAGAGTTTTTCAGAAAAGATGAATCCATTAAGTCCTGAGAATAATGATCAAAGTGCTAATGTCCCCAGATTGTTTCCAGGGCTAGAGAGTAAAATTCTCTGCTAAGACAATCAACAAAAATGGTATTTGATTTGAAATATGCTGTTTCTTTGCTGCGAATGAGAACAACATTGTTTTCATGCATTTGTTAGGGCTTCGCGTAACTTTGGTGAATTACCCCTTTACCCTCTTAATCCTGTGAGTCTCTTTTTGCTTATTAATTATTGGGAGCTCCTTACATATTAATTAGATTATCAACCTTTGAGAAAATACATTACAAATATTTTCTCAACATTTTATTTTTGTCTTGTAACTTTTTATGGGATTTAAAACTAATAAACACTTATTACACAATCTTTCCCTCCATCCCCCTGATTTGAAATGCTTCTCATCTGTACACTGGAGGTTTGCATATATTCTGGACCAAGTGTGTGTTTTCTGTTGCCAGCCTCACACTGTTGCTTTCTATTATAATGTGGTTTAAAATCGACCAGGGAACATTCCTCTTTCTTACTCTTCCTTTTCAAAAACGTCTTGACTATTCTAGTGCATTTACTCTTTCAGATCAATGGTTCTTAAAATTTCTGGTTTTAAGACTCCTTTGCATTTTTGAGCCTTCGTGAAGATTTCAAGGAAGTTTTGCTTTATGTGTGTTCTACCTACTGATATTCCCCTATTAGAAATTAATACTGAGAACTATTTGAAATATTTCGTTACCAAATCATTGAAAAATAAACGCCATGTAACTATTACATGTTAACACGAACGATACATTTTCTATAAAAAAGGGCTCCATTTTCCAAAATGAATGATTGAAAAGGAGAGAGGTATTGTTTTACATTTTTGCAAGCCTCACTCAGTCTCTGTCTCTCTCTCTCTCTCTTTTCCCTCTTTGGTGGTATAGCCCTGGTTACACAGTGGGGTCAGGGGGAAAGGGTACAGGACTCATGTGATCCACTTGGGTACCTCCTGGTGCTACCTTGACCAGTTGTGACTGTGGACAAATACGGGCAGCCACCCGGTCTGAGAAGTGTGATTATCGAGGGCTCAGACTTCTCAGGAGCAGGGGGTTGGGTCACCGCACTAGACAAGTCATGGAGACCAACGGAGGTGATATCTGAGGGCAGAGTCTCCCAAGAATTGAGAGAACAAGTGCTAGGGCCTCGATCCCACGACCCTGAGATCATGACCTGAGCCGAAATCAAGAGTCGGATGCTCAACTGAGTGAGCCACCCAGGCGCCCCTAGAATTTGTGTATTTGTTTGTTTTTTTAAATCAAATTCTAAAAGTTAATTCTGCTGTAGATTTGGATGGAATGGACTTAACTGGGCAGAGAATTAATTACTGGCTGAGGCTTTATATCTTAAATTTCTTTTATGTCCTTTATCAAATTTTTATAATGTTTTCTATGACATGTTCTCATGTTTTGTTAAGTGTATTATCAGGTATTTTATATTTTTGTTATGTCTCAAGACTCTTCTCTCACTTTTTCAAATAAATTCTCTTTAGGTGAGCTTATCCATTGCCACAGCCTCAATTAAAAAATATATATATATATATATATATTTATATATATGTATATGTGTATTTATATTTATGTATGTATAAAAATATATATATATGTGTATATATATCCATATATATATATATATATTTGGATGATTCCAAAACCTGTGTCTCTCTATGCCTGATCATTTCCTGAGCTTCTCACACATATATCCGACCCTCTGTTTAATTTTGTTCTCATAATAAAGAATTCTAATGTTACAGGAAAGAGCACATTCATCTCCGGTAAAGCAGAAGACTGACTTTGGCAAAATCCATTGGTTTTCATGAGAACGTGATTTCCACTAAGTGGTCCCCAACACGTTCTGCACTGCCTACAGGATAAAGCCAAGCTCTTTGCTGTGACCCTTGAGACCCCTTCACCTACCAGCCCCTCCCCGGCTCCTCTCCTGGACAGCCGGAGCCCAAGACATGTCAAACTGCCCAGACCACACCAGCCCATCCTCCATGTTTTTTCTCCTCAGCTAATGCTGTCCAATCTTCAAATATTTCTCAGCAGCCCCCAAGCTCCAGGCAGAGTTGGTTGTCATTGTTTCTGAGCTACAGGGTCCCTTGGTACGCACCTATCAGAACAAGTATCTCATTGAGTTGCACTCAGTTTGTGTGTCTGTCCATTTTTCTAGACTGCAAGCTCTTTGGGGCCATGCTCATTATTGTGATTCTCTCACTAACCCTAGTATCTGGCACACAGCGGACCCCAACTGTTGAATTGATCACTGAGTGAATGAATGAATGAATCAATCAATCAATGAAACAGCATTTGCATGCTGAACTTTCAAACTGAACCTATAGAGTGATGGCAAATATCACACACATGAATGGAAAAAAAAAATGGCCTCAGGCATCCAGGTTTCATCGAACATCTCATGCAGTTTGACTTGGACTGATTACAACTTTGGAGAACGCAGAGCCAAGGTGAGCTTTAGAAAACCACGGGCCGTAACTAAGGCAGCGGATGACCTCTTTCGGGTGGGTGGGTGGCAGGTGAGCGTCCCTGTCCTCAGCCTGCTGTGCCCCAAAAAGTGCCATCAGAGCAGCCCAGGGACGGTGTTAGACTTTTCAAACTTTGAACAAGGCAGCTCCCAGCGATCAGATTTTAACAGGCGATGAATCTCTGGATGGTGTTTGTGCCGCACTGAGTGTGTTGCGGTAATGAGCTCTATAGGATCCTATAGGATCAGACCGGCTGCTTGTGTTATGTTCTGATTGGAAACCCAGTCACAGGGAGGCCTTAACGTGGTTCCCCATCCTGGGAAAGACCTTCCCTTTCCCCAGGGCCGTGCTCACCATGATCCTGTCCAGCTGCCTCTGCCGGGAACGTATGGCCCAGGATTTCCCCCTTCGCCTCCTGCCCCTTGGCTCCTTCTGTGCTCTAGTGCTGACCCGCAATCTCTCCTGGAGTTATATCATATCAAGGTCAACCTCGGCTCTCCCTGGGTCAGAAGCTCCGGGCTTTTCTGCATCCGAACTCTGGCAGCGAAGCACCACCCAGTGGGAGTTATGCTTTCAGGGGCTGGGAGGTGGCTTCAGTGGGGAAGCCCCATGGAGCCCACAGAAAAGTAAGCACGCAGAGCAGGGGGAGGAGAGGTAGACAACAGGGGCCATGTGGGAGCAGGAGGTGCATCCAGTAAGGAGGCCAGGGACATGTGGAGTCTGGACGTTCTGGGACTGTCTTCAGCTACGGAATTTGGAAAGGGACACATTTTACAATGCATGTTCAGGGGTTGAGCTTAGGAACCCAACAAATAAAAGTTAAATCGAGGGGCACCTGGGTGGCTCAGTCAGTTGGGTGTCCGACTTCGGCTCTGGTCACGATCTCACGGCTCATGGGTTCGAGCCCCATGTCGGGCTCTGTGCCGACAGCTCAGAGCCTGGAGCCTGCTTCGGATTCTGGGTCTCCCTCTCTCTGTGTTCTTCCCCTGCTCACACTCTGTCTCTCAAAAATAAATAAAGATGAAAAAAAAAAAAACCTTAAAAAAAATCAAATCGAATCTGGACAAGACACGTGGGATAACCTTAGGTAGGAAACAGGCCACAAAGTCACTGGGATTTTAGGGCCCAAATTCCCAAGGTACACCTCTTTGCTCTCTCCCTCTGTCCCTTCCTTCTTTCCTTGTTTGCACAGCAACTGAGGCCCGCTGTGTGCCACACGCTGGTCTGTGCAAGATGGGCCATGCAGCTCAGCACTAGTCCTGCCACCCAGGCCTGTCAAAGTGCCTGCATTTTATGTCTGTGAAGCTCCCAGACTCTCTGAGGTTGGACATTTTTTTCAGTGCCTTGGGAAAGGAAACACTTAAGGCTCGCCAACTTCTTCACCGGGTATCTGTGCAGAGCCTGAAGGTTACTGCTGTTATAGGCAATATGGCGACCGTGGAGATGTCCCGCTTGATATTCTGTTAGTGTTTTATGACTGCTATAGCAAATTAACACAAACTTGGCAGCTTAAAGCCACACAAACTTATTATCTTATGGTTGTGAGTATCAGAAGACTAAAAAAGGTATACAGGGCTGGGTTCTTTCTGGAGGCTGTGGAAATGGAGAGAATCTATTTCCTTGTTTTTCCCAGTTTCTAGAAGCCACCTGCTTTCTTTGGCTCATGGACCCTTCTTTCATTCCAAAGGCAGCAGCATCATAGCATCCTAATCTCTCTCTCACTCTCTCTCTCTCTGACCTCTGCTTGCATCATCACATCCTCTCCGGCTCTGACCCTCCTGCCTCCCTCTCATAAGGACCCTTGTGATTACCCAGGACCCACTTGGATAATCCGAGATAATGTCCCCATCTCGAGATCCTTAACTTAGATTTGCAAAGTCTCTTTCAGCATGAAGGAAAGCATATTCCCTGGGGATTAGGATGTGTACAGCTGTGGGGGCAGACGGGAGAGCATTATTCCCCCCTCCAAGACAGGACCTGGCTGGGCGGAGACTTTGTTGGACCTGTATCACTGGCTCAGACTTTCCTGGCCCAGCCCCACTTCTCTCATAGGGTGACTGTCCTGTGAAGGTGTCACTCCACCTCCCCATTAATGTCTGCTTTCTGGAAGACTGGAAACGTCACAGCTCACACAGCGTGGATGGCCCTGATATATGAATAAGCCAACGGAAGCCCACATAGTACGCTCACATTGAAGTTTATCCTTTAATATTGGGTCATTGACGTTGGATGGGGCTGATGTGGTTCCTCTGTGTCCCTTCACAGATGAATCCTGGGGCGTGTCCAAAGCCTCTCAGCAGAGGAGGAAAGAATGGGGTAGGGCAACCTTCACACCATCTTTGGGGTGCAAAGAAAGGATACCATAAGAACAGAAGATCTCCACCCTTTCCTTAGTCATTATTTTTCATCTGTAAAACTACTCAGAGGCAGGAGCCCTTACGCAGACCGTGGTTCGCAAACTATGTCTACATCCATTACTCCCTAGTTCCCCTACTCAGCGCCGTACTCTCATTCCCACTTGACTGACAAGGAAAGCGACAAGTGCACGAGTCCCAGAATTAGCGAGGGTGGAGGCAGGGGCGGGGGGCAGGCAGGCATGCCCTCGCGCGGGTCTCCGGGAGCCTGGAGAGCAGAGAGGAGAGGTCTGATCACGTACATTTCATGGAGGAGAAGCATGAGGCTCAGAGAGGCTGAGGGAGCTGTCCCGGGTGCCACGGCTGAGATGCCATGCCAAGGCTAGTGTCCCTGCTGATATATGGTGCTGTCACTTAGACAGCGATGCTGCTAATTATGCACTAATAGCTAGTAATTAATTAGGGAGAATCAGAGCGGGGGCCTGAGAGTTTGGAGAAAAATGGGAATCAGTAAAGAGTAGATCAGTGCCTTCACTGACTTCGTTTCATGTTTATTTCCCATTCATGTGCCACTCAGCGTGTCTCATATATTTTTAATGAGAACATTCTATTAATGCCAATGGGATTGATTTTTGAGGGAGCATTAGGAGCATAAGGCATGGTTGCCGTGTGTCATTGACTAAGACCAATTATCCAACCACATCTCCTCTGACCTTGACACTGGCCAACAAAAAAGAAATAGGACCCTAGCGTGTTTGAGGAACCCATGTCCCAGAATGGAATGTTCCTTCCGAATGGCCTCGCGTGAAGAGTGGGCCACAGAGCCAGCCCGTGTCTGGATGGAGCGAGGAGTCGGAGGGGCTGCTTGGCCCCACACACTCCTCCCCTCTCCCCTCTGGGCTCAGCATCCTGCAAGGCTCACAGGACACGCACAGAGCCTCTGAACGGACTCCAGCTCCGGTGATCTTTGTTCCTCAGTCTCCTTACCTGTATACTGGGTGTAATTCTCATACTTAATTCATACGCTTCCAGCAATGATTGAGTCAGTTAGTAAATGTGAAATGCTTAGAGCACTCCCTGGCATGTAATACGAGCTATTGAAGAGCTGGCTAATAGTATTGTGATTGCTGCTGCTGTTTGTGTCACAACTAGAAGAAGGAAAACTTTATCAGGTCTCCATCTAGAAGAAGGAAAACATTATCAGATCCAGCAGAAGCATCGTACAGATTCCACATGTGGTGCCTGAGGTGTGCGAGGAAGGCGTCTACTCAGATAATCTTCCGAGACGGGAGCTTATGATGAGGTGTAGAACATCCTCTTCACCAGAATTCTTTGGACCGCCCTCTGTCCAGAAGCACCAGCGATAACCTCCATCATGAAGGGTGCCACCCAGTGGGTGCTGGTCTGTTGCCAACCGCCCTCTGTGTTTGCTGGTTCTTTTACCTCTGGGGCATTTGCAGCTGTGTGGCGTTGAGCAAAGCTGAGTTGTTGTGGGTGATAAACGCCCGAGGAACTTGAGGTTCCACGGACAAGAGAAAGATGGCAGTAAGGAGGTGTCACACAGGGGGGTGAGGGGGGTGGCGAGGTGACGGAAGGAGCAAAACAGCAACGATAAAACATACAGGTAGTGGTGAGCCCAAGGAAGGCTTTGGACAGAATGCTTTCATGTCTAACGTGGGATTCGGAGTGGTTTGAAGTAGAATTTGGGACATAAACCCCTTCCTCTGTCCTTTCCGTGAAGCCACTGATACTAAAATTCATTTAGGGAAAATGCTTGCTTTTAATAGTAATCAAAGAGATGCAGGTGAAAGTGATGATCAATAATATGATCCCATGAAGGACGTACGAGTAATGGCATGGTTGTGACGAAATAATGACTCCGACACTGCTTGTCCCAAGGTCACGGGGGCACCCCTTCGGGTAATCAGCCGTCTATATCAAAGTCATATACACATGTACGTCCTTGAACTCGATTCTGTTTCTGGGGTTTCGTCCCAAGGAAATCATTTAGACGAAAAAAATTCTGAATTCTGGAAGATCTTGAATGTTAATTGCAGAATTAACTTTAATAGGGAAAAAAGAAAAAGACTAGATCTTAGGAAAACAGTTAAGTAAGGAATTTTATGACCGCTCTATGGAAGCTTAGGTGGTCATTAAAATGGTAATTTTTAAAGCAAAGTGGAAAATGCTCATGATAGGACATTAACTATGGAAAAGGCGGACACATCGTTGTATTTATACCTTAATAAGCATGCAAGCTATGTTTGCGCATAACAAGGGTTAGACGGGAATACAGACAAATGAAGCCAGTTGATGTGTGGAGGGGTGGCATTGTGTGCCTGGGGGTCACGTTTTTCAGATCCTTTATTCTGGTTCAAGTTTACAGAGCCTGTGTCCCCCGTCCCCAGCAAGGGGCTGGTGTAGCACACAGGGCTCGGGCTATGGTGGGGCTCCAGAGCCAGGGTGAGGGCTGAGATGAAGCAAACATTCCTGGGACTGGATTAAGACGCTCCTTGGCCTCTGTAGCTGGGCCAGCGTGGTTGCAAGGTTGGGGGGGGGGTGGTCAACTCTGCACCATCAGCTTTGAGAATCCAGACAAGGTGAGATACACATGACAATACTCTCAGAGGCAAAGACATGGTTGGGGCCTTTCAGAGGACACCCATCTAATGGGAAGGGCCTGAGCGGGACACAAATCAGGGAGGACTCCATGGTGCTCGGGTCTGAGTTTCCCCAGGTGGGGCAGGGTGGGGGGTGACCCCCTGCCTGGTGGAATTATGGAGGTAAAAGTCGGGTTCCCCTGGCTTCTCTCTGCGTTGTGTCTTTCCCAGGTGAATGGATCCTAGAGTTATCCGTGGCATTGCCACAAGCCCGGAGTCCCTCTACAATAGCTCCAGGTTACCGGGGAGATGGCCAGAGGTTCAAGGGGATGGTGCACTCTCCATGCAAAGGGCGGGACAGCTGACATAAAACAAGGTGGGCTTTTCCGGGACAGACACCTGGGGTCAAAGGCCACTAGGCTGAGGACTTCTAATTCCGAGGAAGAATGTCTGGGGAAGGGAGCAAAAGGGTACTCCAGAAGCAATAGGATGCCAGTGTGGTTATCTCCTCAGAGTCCTATTCAAATGTCCGGAGAGCGGTAGCTGCCATACCTCCCAAAGAGCTTCACTCGTTCCTCTCCGTTTCTTCTTCTTTTTTTAATGCTTATTTATGTTTGAGACAGAGCGGGCATGAGTGGGGGAGGGGCAGGGAGAGAGGGGCACAGAGGATCCAAAGCGGGCTCTGCGCTGACAGCAGAGAGCCCGATGTGGGGCTCGAACTCACGGACCGCTGGATCACGACCTGAGCCGAAGTCGGACGCTCAACTGAGCGCCACCCAGGCGCCCCTTTCCTCCCCTCTTCTTTCACCTCTTGGGAGGACAAAGCTTGCCCTTTAGGCCACTGGCGGTCAATCAGGGGTGATTTTACCCCTAAGGGATATTTGGAAACGTCTGGAAGCGTTTTTGTGTCACCACTGAAAGGGGTGCTACGGGCATCTGGGTTAGGCGGTTGCTGAACATCTTACAACGCCCAGGACAGGCAGCCCAGAATGTGGGTATTGCCCAGGATGAGAAGCTCTACTCTACACCCATCCTACTTACTGGGGTGCCCACCACTGGCCACCAGTGGCCAAGCTGATGCCGATGATGGTGTTGGTGGTGGTGGTGAGGCTGGTGTCATCCCAGACTTTTAACGCACATGTAGTTTGCATACATTTAATTCATCAGATCCTTCCAACCCAACAAGGTGGGCAGAGGTTATCATTCCTATTCTGGAGGTGAGACCGTGTAGGTGGACAGAGGGCAATACTTT